>NW_022196905.1:221878601-221889504 GCF_008632895.1 Mastomys coucha
ATTTGTGTTTCCTCTTTAAGAGCTTCTAGCTCTTTACCTGAGTTCTCCTGTATTTCTTGGAGGGTGCTATTTATATCTTTCTTAAGGTCCTGTATCATCATCATAAGTGATTTTAAATCTGAATCTTGCATTTCCGTTGTAATGGTGTGTCCAGGACTTGCTATGGTGGGAGAATTGGGTTCTGATGATGGCAAGTGATCTTGGTTTGTGTTGTTTATTTTCTTATGCTTGCCCCCCACCATCTGGTTAACTCTAGTGCTACCTGCCCTTGCTAACTCTGACTGTCACCTGTCCTTCCTGTGATCCTGGTTGTGTCAGCACTCCTCAGAGTCAAGCTGTCTCTGTGATCCTGTGATTCTGGGATCCTGTGATCCTGGGCTTGTTAGATCACCTGGGAGTAGGGATTTCTCTGTTTGTTGTGGGACTGGCTGCAGGGCTGCACCCAAGGTCTGCTCAGAACACTAACCCGGACAGACTGGAAGGAACCCAAGTCACTGGGCTGGTGGAGTTCCTGTGTGCCTGGACCCACTGGTCCCAGTTACTCCCAGTGTTGGGATAGATGTTGGTTCCTCCTCACCTCTGATCCTAGGTGTGTCAGAATGCCTGGGAGTGGATCTTCCTCTGGGTGTTGTGGGACTGGCTGCAGAGCTTGTACCCAAGGTCTACTCTGGATACCAGCCCAGGTCCACATGTTCTTAAATCACAAGTCATTCAAGTTCAGCAAATATACTTGGTTCTGCTAACAGCTTACTTCCTGCTGGAATCTTTGCAGAAACAATTAGCTTTGGCAGGAGGGTAATGAAGAAACCCCATTCCTGACTTCACCAGGAGATATTCTCCCCTGAAATGTCAGTCTGAGTTCTTCAACATCAACAATTAAACAAGACACTCCTACTGTTCAGTTGGCTAGGTCCATTCCATATCTAACCAACAAATACCAATCATCTATGTGTTAAGCATTGGTCTAGGCAAATATAAGAATTGCTCATGTTCACTGGGAACACGAATGAGACAGAATATTTTTCTATCATAAAGATGATGTTCTTGGTGGAGAATAAACCAACATGTAGACATGTACAAATGTATGTGTATACAAAGATAAATATATTTCATGGAAATCTACCAAAACACTCCATACACTAAGGAAATTAACATGGAACAAAGCAGGTGAAGAGGGATGGGAATTTAAGTCTTATAGAGTATACATATCAGGGAGGACTGGCTGGCAGGGTGACTTGGAGAAACTGGTTGAGCTGAAGGAGTGTTCATGGGAATCTTAGGAAGGAGCTTTGGCTCAGTGATGAGCAGAACTTGCGGTGCTTGTGAGTTTGTATACGAAAAGAAAGTTCAAGGACAAAGTGATTGATAGCCATAAACAGAGCAGCCGATTGACCACCATGGGAGCATGTTGGCTCTTCAGGTCCCTGGGGTGACACTTCAAGAGGAAAGTTGGACATGCACAGAGGAGAGCTGTGATCTGACTTGGGTTATCACAGTATCACTCTGGCTGAGCAGAGTCAGTGAAGAAAGAAGACTCCTGCAGTGATCCAGGAAGAGATGATGCTGGCCGAGTCCCGAGTGAGCTGTAGAGGTGATGTGACATTTTCAAATTCTATACATCTGGAGTCAGCAGCATTTGATTATACACAGAGCTAGAAGAGAGGTGTAACCTCCCCCTCTCAGGTTCTATTCTGCTGACAGAGCCAGTTCACCTAGGGTGGAGTTTCCTGAGATAAAGAGAGCTCCTTTATCCTGCTGCTTCTCTGCCTCTTCTGAAGTTCCTGCTAGGAGCCACCACCTGCTAAGTCACTGAGTGCTAATGCCTGGCAGGTTTCCACTACGACAAAATGCTAATGACTCGATGAGATTCTGGCATTGAGAGAGATGGTTTCATCTCTGATATAAAAAGCTGATGTTCCCTAGTAAAGTTGGACCTTGATCGAAATCTCTTTGACTTGGTCTCATTATTTCTCTTACTGTCCGATTTCCCCTATTTTTTTCCCAGGCCCTTGCCTCTCTTTCAGAAACCTGGTTTGCATAGCTGCTAGCAGCTACAGAGAGCAGAGTCAAAAATAACCCTAAAAATTTGTGCAGACAAAAGAAAGACAGAGGCATGGTTGACTTGAATGAGAAGGATCATGGGAAGAGAAAATTAAGTTCATGAATATAAAGTTTGAAATGTTCCAAAAACCAGCCTGACATGTGAAGGAGGCAGGTAAGTGTGGACCTGGAGTTAAGGGCTAGGACAGGTGTCAGGATGGATAGTGTGTAAAGCCATGGACCAAAACTTGCTACTCATGGGGATAGAACAGAGCAGAGACTGGTTTATGACTGGGTTTACTTAGAAATCAAGAAGACGAAAAGGGACCAGTGCAGGAGACTACATGGAAAGAGAGTCATATCAGCTGGTTAATGAAAGCCAATTAAGAACAAACTGACGGCTGGGTGGTGGTGGTGCGTGCATGCCTTAATCCCAGCACTCAGGAGGTAGAAGCAAGCAGTCCTCTGTGAGTTCAAATCCAGCCTGGTCTACAGAGCTAGTTCCAGGACTGGGCTATTATTCTCAAAAACAAAAAAGTCCTTATCCAAGCACTGTGAAGAATGCAACTTCACACTCCCCCAAGAGTCCTCTCTTATAGTTACCACTGCTTACTTGTGGATGTTGTTACACGTGCTGAAGCTCCTACAGGGAAAGCAGGGTCTGAAATGTGGCCTGTGTTCGGTTCACCAAGCAGTATTCTAAGACCCCAGGCTATGCCCTTTTCTATTTTTCATAAGATTATAATGTATGCCTTCATGGATACAATGCAAGCCTAGAACTCAGGAAGTAGAGGTAGGTGGATCTCTATAAGTTTGAGGCCAGCCTGGTCTACAGAATAAGTTCCAGGACAGTCAAGACTACACAGAGAAACACTGTCTCATAAAACTGGAAAGAAGAAGAAAAAAGAAAAAAAGAAGACAAAGATAAAACCACACATTAAATCTGGCACACACTTGGAACCAAGAAATTATTTGCCATTTATACCTAAGGTTTGTCATCTGTATGAGAGTTCTCTAGAATAACAGGACTTAAAGTATACATATACATATACATGTATACATATACATATATATACATATACATATGCATGCATACATATGGGGTTTATTAGAACAGCTTACAGGTTGAGGTCTAGCTAATGCAACAAAGGCTGTCTATGAACAGACAGTCCAAGAATCCAATAGTAGTTCAATCCATGCACTGGAATACTGACGAAGTAGGTTCTAAGATTAGTGAAGGAATGGACATACTAGCAAGGCAAAAGCAAGCAAGTAAAGAGCCAAGGCTTCCTTCTTCCATGTCCTTTCCAGCAGAATGTATGGACCAGATTAAAGGCATGCTTTCCCCCCTCAAGATCTGGACTAAAGGCTTGTCTTTGTAACTCAAAAATCCAGATTAGAAGTGGATCTTCCTACTTCAAATTAAGCAAGAAATTCCTCACAGGTATGCTCCCCATTTTAGGTTCTAGTTCCAGATGTAGTCAAGCAGACATACGAGGGTAAAGGAATGTTGGCCTTTAAGCTAATTGGTTTACAAGCACCTAGTTAAACCACAGGGAGAAAGGATTCCTGAAAAAGGAGCTCCTTGACCTGGGAACGACTTTTGTTTCCTTAGCCCACTCTGTTGTCATCAGCCAGCTGCAGCTGCTGTGTTGTGTCTATTTTGCAACTGCCAGGGACATTTCATGATTTTTCTCAGACCTCAAGGGTGGGGGCCATGCCTCTCTAAGGACAAGTTAACTTAAAATGGATTCTTTAAAACAAAATGGAGTTTATATTGCTACTATAATCCCTACATGATGTGTGTGTGTGTGTGTGTGTGTGTGTGTGTGTGTGTGTGTGTACCGGTATGTGATGTGTATGTAGGGGAGTGTGTGTATATGAGTAGGGGTGTTTGAAATGGAAACTTAAGGGTTCTTTGGAAAGTCAGTTGGATGGTGTTCTGCTGAGGCAAACACATGAAGGAACATTTCATTAAAGTGGACACAGTTGTGAAAGACTATGGCAGAGTCATAAAGGAATATTTCACTGAAGCAGACACAGGAGCGATGATGTTCTGCTAAAGTAAGCACATGAAAGGACATGTGATAAAAGATTCTTTGCTAACAACACACATGTATTGGTCCACTTTATATTTCATAGTTGAGCTGCATTCTTCAGGATGCCATAGACAGAAACTCACCAAAAAATTTCTGATGATGTACTGTAGTTTGTTGTCACTTCCAAGAACTTGGGCTGATTGGATGAATGTGCTGAGGCAAGACCCATGCTGAGGCAAGAGCCATGCTGAGGTAAGGCACAGCGAGGACATGGGATGTTTGGAGAGTATAAGTAGGACTCTATGGAGTGATGGAGACAGAGCTTGGCTTCCTGGTACAGCTAACTGTGCAGTGCTTGTTGGTCTCGAGTCTTCACTGATCTTTGCTTCCCTGAGAGAGGTATAGCCGAGCATATGTCCTGGTGTTCCTGTTGGTCCCTCCTGCTCACTGAGACAAGGCTGAGGCCTGGCTACCTCTACTAGGTCATGTCACCACTGTTGCTAATCTGACTCTACCAAACTGGACTGATGGTGTGTCTATGAGGTGTTCGCGAGAGGAGTGAGCCTGCTGACCTGTGAACTGGACTGCTGATTTCCAGACACCACAAATGGGAGTTTCTCTAAAGAACCTTTCTAAACAGGTTTACTTCCTCTGATTTCTTTCTTTTGCACTGCCTCTGATGGGTGGTGGGCTACAAGGGAGGTTAAAACATTTAAGAACCATCATTAAAAATAGGACTTGAGCTGGGCGGTGGTGGCAAAAGCCTTTAATTCCAGCACTTGGGAAGCAGAGGCAGGCGGATTTCAGAGTTCGAGGCCAGCCTGGTCTACAGAGTGAGTTCCAGGGCAGCCAGGGTTACACAGAGAAACCCTGTCTCAAAAAACAAAACAAAACAAAAAAACAAAAACAAAACAAAAAAAAATAGGATTTGAAAAAAGCAAATTCACAGGTGTTTCGTGTGGGGGTAGGGAGGGTGGGAGAGTATGTGCCCTTACATGTGAAGGTAAGAGGTCAATGTTGGATATTTCCTCGATCACTCTCCACGTTATTTTCTTTTAGACAGTCTTTCTCTGGAACTGGAAATCTCTGGTGCAGCAAGCCTGAAGGACCTTCTTGTCTCTGTCTCCCCAGTGCTGGTATTTCAGGAATGCACTGCCATACACACTGACTTTTTACATGGATGCTGGGAGCCAAACTCAGGTCCTTATGCTTGTCCAGTGAGCACTTTACTGACTGAACTATCTCTTCTTTCCTGAACTTTAAATGTATTTTTTATGTTAAGCTTAACATGTAAGCGCCTTCTGGCAAGTGCCCTCTGCTGGGGAAGATCACCAGCTAGTCCACTCCTCTAAAGACAGCACAGCCTGACGGCATCCCATAGATCTACTGCACAAAAGGCAACTGGGCAACTGACACCACAGTTTGATGACTTCCCAGGAGCTCAGTGACATGCAAGGCAACTGACCCAATAGAATGAAAACCTCCCTGAAGTTCTGCTGCACACAGGGAAACAGAAACCACAGATTATAGGCCTCCCCAGAGAACATCTACATACAAGGCAACAGCTTGACTGTTCTTCTGAAGACCAAACAGTCTGAAGGCCTCCCAGGAGATCTGCTGCAGTCAGGACAATAGAACAGCATCTTCTTTGCCCCTCTGAAGACCCCACAGTGAGAAGTCCCCATAGGAGGTCTGCTATAGCCAGGATTGCAGGCCTACCAGGAGACCCGAAGCAACCTAGGGACAAAAGAGGCAGCCTCCAGACACAGTCACCCAGACCAGCAAATTTCAGGGATAACCAAATGGGGAGAGGCAAGCACAAGACCATCACAACAGGAACCAATATATGTGGGCATCATCAGAATGCAGTTCTCCCACCACAGCAACCCCTGAACACATCAACACACCTGAAAATTAGGAAACTGACCTAAAATCCTAGCTCATGAAGATAATAGAGACCTTTAAGGATGATATAAATAACTCACTGAAAGAAATACAGGAAAACACAATCAAACAAGTGAAGGAATTGTATAAAGCAGTTCAAGACCTAAAAGTAGAGATAGAAACAATTTTAAAAAATTGAGGGTGGTGGTGGCGTACGCCTTTAATCCCAGCACTTGGGAGGCAGAGGCAGGCAGATTTCTGAGTTTGAGGCCAGCCTGGTCTACAGAGTGAGTTCCAGGACAGCCAGGACTACACAGAGAAACCCTGTCTCGAAAAAAAAAAAAAAAATCGAGGCAACCCAGGAAATGGAAAACCTAGGAAAGAAGTCAGGAATTACAAATATAAGCATCACCAACAGAATACAAGAAATAGAAGAGAAAAAAAAGAGATTGACACAACTGTCAAAGAAAATTCAAAACATAAAAACTCCTAACCCAAAACATCCAGGAAATCCAGGATACAATGAAAAGACCAAATCTAAGAATAATAGGAATAGAGGAGAGCAAAGATTCCCAGCTCAAAGGACCTAAAAATGTCTTCAACAAAATCATAGAAGAAAATGTCCCCAACCTAAAGAAAGAGATAGCCATAAATGTACAAGAAGCCTATAGAACACCAAATAAATAGGACCAGAAAAGAAAATCCTCTTGTCAAATAATAATCAAAGCACTCAATGCACAGAACAAAGAAAAAATATTAAAAACTGCAAGGGAAAAGGAACAAATAATTTATAAAGGCAATTCCTATCAGAATTACACCAGACATCTCAACAGAGACATGAAAAGCCAGAAAATCCTGGTCAGATGTCATGCAGACTCTAGGAGAACACAAATACAGACTCTAAGAGAATACAAATACCAGCCCAGCAAAACTCTCAGTCAACATAAATGGAGAAACTAAAATATTCCAGAACAAAACCAAATTCAAACAGCATCTGTCTACCAATCCAGACCTACAGAGGATTCTAGAAAGAAAACTCCAACACAAGGAGGGTACCTACGCCAAAGAGAAAAGATATTAATTATCTCACAACAAAGCCAAAAGAAGAAAACCACATGCACATAATGCCACCCACAAAAACAAACATAACAGGAATTAACAGTCATCTCTCTTTAATATTTCTCAATATTAATGGACTCAACTCACCTATAAAAAGGCATAAGCTGATAGACTGGATACACAAACAAGATCCAGTATTTTGCTGCATACAAGAAACACACCTCAATAACAAAGACAGATACTACTTCAGAGTAAAAGACTGCAAAAAGGTCTTCCAAGCAAATGGTCCCAAGAAACAAGCTGGAGTTGCCAGCCTAATATCCAATAAAATAGACTTCCAACCAAAAGTTATCAAGTGAGCTGAGAAAGGACACTTCATATGCATCAAGGGAAAAATCCACCAAGAGAAAGTCTCAATTCTGAACATCTATGCCCCAAATGCAAGGGCACCCACATTCATAAAAGAAACATTACTAAAGCTCAAAATACATATTGAAACCCACACAATAATATTGGGAGATTTCAACACCCCACTCTTACTAATGGACAGGACATTGAAACAGAAACTAAACAGAGACACATTGAAACTAACAGAAGTTATGGACCAAATGGATTTAACAGATATCTACAAAACATTTCACCCAAAACCAAAAGAATAAACCTTCCTCTCAGCACCTCATGGTACCTTCTCCAAAACTGATCATATAATTGGTCACAAAAGAAGCCTCAACCTATAAAAAAAGATTTAAATAATCCCATGCATCCTATTAGATCACCATGGCCTAAGGCTGGTCTTCAATAGCAACAAAAACAACAGAAAGCCCACATACACATGGAAACTGAACAACTCTCTACTCAATGATCACTTGGTCAGAGAAGAAATAAAGAAATTAAAAACTTCCTGGAATTCAATGAAAATGATGATGCAACATACCTAAAGTTGTGAGATACAATGAAAACAGTGTTAAGAGGAAAATTCATAGCACTCTGGTAAAGAAATTGTAGAGATCCTACATTAGCAGATTAACAGCACACCTGACAGCTCTAGAACAAAAAGAAGGAAACACCCAAGATGAGTAGAAGGCAGGAAATAGTCAAACTCAGGGTTGAAATCAACCAAATAGAAAGAAAGAGAACAATACAAAGAATCAACAAAACCAAAAACTGGTTCTTTGAGAGAATCAACAAGATAGATAAACCCTTAGCCAAACTAACTAAACGGCCCAAATGCAGTATCCAAATTAACAAAATCAGAAATGAAAAGGGAGACATAACAATGGAAACTGAGGAAATTCAAAAAAATCATCAGATCCTACTACAAAAGAGTATACTCAACAAAACTGGAAAATCGAGATATAATGGATGATTTTCTAGACAGATACCACATACCAAAGTTAAATCAAGAGCAGGTAAACTATCTAAACTGGCCCATATCCCCTAAGGAAAAAGAAGAAATCATTAAAAACCTCCCAACCAATAAAAGCCCAGGGCCAGATGGCTTTCATGCAGAATTCCACCAGACCTTCAAAGAAGACCTAATACCAATATTCCTCAAACTGTTCCATAAAACAGAAACAGAAAGAACACTATCTAATTCATTCTATGAAGCCACAATTACTCTGGTACGTAAACCACACAAGGATGCAAAAAAATATCGATATTCATAAGCAAAATTGGTCTGAATATCGATGAAGAAATAATAAAATTCTTGCAAACTGAATCCAAGAACACATCAAAACCATCATTCACCATGATCAAGTAGGCTTCATTCCAGAAATGTAAGGTTGGTTCAATATACAAAAATCCATTAACATAATCCATTATGTAAACAAACTCAAAGAAAAAAAATCACACGATCATCTCCTTATAGGATGGAAAAACGTCTGACAAAATACGACACCTCTTCATGTTAAAAGTTTTGGATCAGAAATTCAAGGTCCATACCTAAACATAATAAAAGCAACTTACTGCAAACCAACAGGCGATATCAAATGGAGAGATACTTGAAGCAATCCCACTAAAATCAGGGACAAGACAAGATGCCCACTTTCCTGTATCTATTCAATTTACTACTCAAAGTTCTAGCTAGAACAATAAGACAACAAAAAGAGATCAAGTAGATACAAATTGACAAAGAAGAAGTAAAGGTATCACTATTTGAAGATGACTCCATTGTATAATTTTGTGACCCCAAAAATTTCACCAGAGAACTTTTTACAGCTGATAAACAACTTCAGCAAAGTGGCTGGATATAAAATTAACTCAAATAAATCTGTAGCCTTCCTTTATACAAATGATAAACAGGCTGAGAAAGAAGTTAGAGCAACAACTCCCTTTACAATAGCCACAAATAATATAAAATATCTTAGGGTAACTCTAACCAAACAAGTATGACTATAACTTCAAGTCTGTCAAGACGGAAATTGAAGAAGATCTCAGAAAATTGAGAGATCTCCCGTGCTCATGGATTGGCAGAAATAACATAGTAAAAGTGGCCATCCTACCAAAAGCAATCTACAGATTCACCACAATCCCCATCAAAATCCCGACACAATTCTTCAAAGACATGGAAAGAGCAATTCTCAAATTCACCCAGAAAAGCGAAACACCAGAATAGTGAAAACAACTCTTAACAATAAAAGAACTTCTGGAGGAATCACCATTCCTGTCTTCAAGCTATACTACAGAGCAATAGTGATATAGAAAAAATAAATAAATAACTGCATAGTATTGGTACACAGACAGACATGTTGATCAATGGAATAGAATTGAAGACCCAGAAATAAAACCACACACTTATGGACACTTGATCTTTGACAAAGAAGCCAAAAACATACAATGGAAAAAAGAAAGCATCTTCAATAAATGGTGCTAGTCTAACAGGCAGTCTGTATGTAGAAAAATGAAAATAGAGCTGGAGAGATGGCTCAGTGGTTAAGACCACCAACTGCTCTTCCAGAGGTCCTGAGTTCAATCACATGGTGGCTCACAACCATCTATGATGGGATTTGATGTCTTCTTCTGGTGGGTCTGAAGAGAGCAATGGTGTAGTCATATACATAAAATAAATAGATAAGGTCAAAGAGAGCAGGCCTGGAGAGAGCAAAGAGGAGGGGGAAGAAAAATGAAAATAGATCCATATTTGTCACTTTGCACAAAGCTCAAGTCCAAGTGGATCAAGGATGTCAACATAAAACAAGATACACTGAATCTAATAGAAGAGAATGTGGGAAAGAGCCCTGAACTCATTGGAACAGGTGGAAATTACCTAAACAGAGCTTCAGTGGATCACACTCTAAGATCAAGAATTGATATATGGGACCTCATGAAAGTAGGAAGCTTCTGTAAGGCAAAGGACATAATTGTCTTAGTCAGGATTTCTATTCCTGCACAAAATATCATGATCAAAGTTTATTACACTTCCACATTGCTGTTCATCAATAGTCAGGACTGGAACTCAAGCAGGTCAAGAAGTAGGAGCTGATGCAGAGGCCATGGATGGATGTTACTAACTGGCTTGTTTCCCCTGGCTTGCTCAGCTTGCTTTCTTATAGAACCCAGCGATGGCACTACCCACAATGGGCCCTCCCACCCTTGATCACTAATTGAGAAAATGCCTACAGCTGGATCTCATGGAGGCATTTCCTCAAGAGAAGCTCCTTTCTCTGTAATACCACCAGCTTGTGTCAAGTTGACACAAAAAATCAGCCAGTACAATAGTCAATAATATATATATATATATGCATATAACCATATGCATATGTTATATTCATTTCATTTATTACAATGAAATTCAGTGTCTAAAAATTGTTATTATTTTGGGCTTGTACCACAGTAAGAGCCAAGATTTTAAGCTCTAATAAAAACAAAACAAAGAAACA
>NW_022196905.1:221899624-221902000 GCF_008632895.1 Mastomys coucha
TAATTCTGATATTCTGACATCTATTTTATTTTGATTGATTAACTTTAAAAGATTCTCCTCCAAGCCTTGCTTCCAGTCCTCCTTATTTCTGCTGCTCAGCCTGATCTGTGAGATGTCACAACCTTTGTTCTCGTGCCTTCTCCAGCTCCTGTTTCCAACCTTTCATTTTCCTCTCTGTTGCTTATCATGACCTATAAAATCCTGTACCTTTAGTTCCAGTGTTTCCTGTAGGCCATATTACCAAGTCTTAAATTCTCTCTGTGTTGGTCAGTCTGCTCTACAAAATTCTTCATCTTTTGTCTAGTATTTTTTTCCAGCTACCTTCGCCAACCTTCATATTCCTCTCTCTGTTGTTTATCATCACCTATAAAATCCTGGACTTTTAATTTAGTTCTAGTGTTTTCTCTAGGCTGTACTGCCAAGTCTTAAATTTCTCTCTGTGTTGTTCAGTCTGATCTATGAAGTTCTGCTTTTTTGTCCTATGATCATTATTTATACATTTTACCAATATACAAATATGGAATATCTTTCCATTTTCTAGTGATTTTCTCAATCTTTTGCTTCTGAGGTTTAAAGTAGTCATTGTAAAAATTCCTTTATTTCTTGATGAGGCTTAATTCTAGGTACATTATTTTCTTGAAGCCAGTATGAATGGGAGTGTGTCCATGATCTCCTTCCCCATATGTTTGTTGTTGGTGTTTAGAAAATCTAGTGACTTGTGCAAGTTGTGTTGTATCCTGCAACATTAATGAATTTGTCATTTCTAGATGTTTCCTGGTAAGCTTTTTGGGATCTTTAATGTACAACATCACATTGTGTACAAATAGGGATATTCTGATTTCTCTCTTCCTTCTCTGTGTTCCCTTAATTGAAGGAATCTGTCCTGTCCTGTTGATCAGATAATACTTTATAGGTGTAGCTCCTGACATTACTAGGACCCTCCAAGATTCTTGATATCTTTATATATTTTTGTTATTAGTCTCTGTTGGGTATGTAGTTGGTAAAAAAAAAAAAAAAAACTTTCACATTCTTTAGGCTGCTACTTTTTCAGAATGGGGATCTCGTTCACTCCTTCACCATACAGAAGCTTCTCTGTTTCATGGGGTCCCATTTGTTAATTGTTGATCTCAGTGCCTGTGTTAACAGTATTCTGTTCAGAAAGTCCTTTCCTGTGCCAATGAGCTCAAGACTATATCTCACTCTCTCTTCTATCAGATTCAGTGTATCTGGCTTTATGGTGAGATCTTTGTTCCCTCTGGACTTGAGTTTTACATAGATGGTTAAGAATAAATCTATTTGCATAGTTCTACAGGCAGCTACCCAGTTTTACCAGAACCATTTGTTGATGAGATGGCCCTCTTTATCTCTTCTGATTAATTTTAGGTTGAAGTCTATTTTGTCAGATAGTAGGAGAGTGATGCCTGCTTGCTTCCTGACCCTATTCGATTGGAGAACTTTTGCCCATAAGGCTGTGCCTGTCTTTAAGTTAAATCTGTTTCTTGTAGACAATAGATAGATTTTGTTTCTTCCTCTACTCAATCAATCTACTTCTTTTGATTGGAGAATTAAGACCAGTGGTACTTAATGTTATAATTGAAATGTGTGTGTTAATCGTCAGCATGCCATTGATTTGGGTGTTGTTTGTGTTCTCAGGGATACTTTGTGTTTCAATAATTATGGCTTTCCATTTCTTGCCACAGTCTCTCTACTGTGCTCCTGCTGGAGTCCTTGTCTGATGAGTTCAGTAATTCAGAGTGAAGATGTGGAGTAAGTGAGAGAAAGGACTTTGTCTTTCAAGAAAGTGGCCCCAAATAGTTCACATCATCTTTATTTATATAGAATTTCAGAGCATTCAAACACATATAGTTTCAGATTTTCCTTAATCATTATCCAAGAATCAACAAATATATATGAAAATTAATTTCAGGTTCCCCTTACTTCCTTGTGGTCAGTGATGAGCCTTTCCCTATATCTACCTAAGCACCACAGTATTAATCCTAATGATTATGTGATAGCTGAGGATGCCTGATAAATGCTTATTTGATAGCTGAGGATGCCTGATAAATGCTTATGTGATAGCTGAGGACACCAGATAATTGCAAGCCAAAATGATTATATCTAGCCAAGCACATCTAGTTTGCTCACAGGCCAGCAGCAGACATGCATTTTCAAAGTAAAAGACAATTAGAATCCAAACAAACTTAACAGGAATATAGCCTTTGTATTTCATCACCTCCTAATTCAGTATGCTGACAATGTATTGTAAATTGTCTTTTATGCCATAATCTATCTGTGTTCTACAGTAGGGTCCTGCAGAAACAACTAACACCTTTTCTTCAACTCAATACTGTTTGTGTGTGTGTGTGTGTGTGTGTG
>NW_022196905.1:221902010-221948250 GCF_008632895.1 Mastomys coucha
GTGTGTGTGTGTGTGTGTGTGTATGTGTGTGTGCCTTTACCTAAGGCAAAGATGATTTTATCCAGCTTATATTTCTCTTAAGAGCACAGCAAATTTTACTTACTAACTTATCCTAAGAATGAACTGTCTTGTCCTGAGAATGAACGCTCTATGGTTGACCTTTAGGTCCTGTCCCTTTAAGCCCTATCTTCTCTTAGTAGTTTTGAACTTTCCCCCTCTGCAATGTATTGGCATGCTTGAGTCCTCAGAAGACATAGTTAACATTGCCAAGCCCTTTCCTTTTCCCTCATATATTCCTATCAATTTTGGGACCATCTAATAAGGGATCTTCTTTAAAGGTCTTGACCAAGTCATGTCTTCACTTAATCTTTTAAATAAGCAGGAATCACGTATCAGTCTCGAAAGGGTTACATCTCCAAAGGATTGACACAGTTGTTCTCATTACCATTCCCACTGGTCCTTGCCAAAATGAAAAAAAAAAAAAAAACAAAAAAAAAACAAGGAGCCTTGCCTCAAGGAGGTTATTCACAGAACATTTATGCACCTTTCCCAGGAGAGACAACATGGCTCCCACCATGCGCCGTCCTCTTTTCTGTCGCATGTACTTTTTAAAAGCCATGCTTACTCCAGCTAGGCTCTGGGACTAGCAGCTGCCTGACTGTCTAGTTAGCCCCCATGGCTAGCTAATGCTTTCCTAAGATCCCAGCTATGCTCTGAGAACAGCTGCCACCTGTATTCCCAAGAGCACCACCCATTCCTCCTTGCTTGGTGCCTGCAATGACTGTCTCACCCAGCTCCCTTTAGCCCCAAGGAAAGAAAACACTGGAGAGAAAGAGAAAGAGAGAGAGAGAGACAGAGAGACAGACAGACAGACAGACAGACAGACAGACAGATAGATAGATAGATAGATGGTTTTTTCGAGACAGGGTTTCTCTGTGTAGCTCTGGCTGTCCTGGATCTCACTCTGTAGGCCAGCCTGGCTTCGAACTCAGAAATCCACCTGCCTCTGACCAGATAACTCCAAGGCTAGGAGAAGAGTATCCTGCCCTATCCTCCTTAGCTTCAGCAGCCGCCTGCGGAGTCTACAAATTATCTGTGCCCGAGCGACCTACATGTCTGCAGCTTTCTATCCACTCCACAGTCTGGTTCCACTCCCCAGTCCTCTCCGTCCTCTTCTCCTCCTGTCCAGCCCAGAAATCCCACCTTATCCTTCGCTCAACGACTGGCTCTGCCATCTTTATTGACCCAATCAACAATTAGGTAACGTCCCCCTACACTCTTCAGCTTAAAATATTGCTTCCTGTATTTTTCCTTAGGTTTGAAGGTTTTTTTTAATCATGTTTTAATTAATTATTTGGGACTCTTAGAATCATGCTCCCCAACACACTTAACTTCCGCTCGTCCCATGTCTGCTTGACCACTGCCACCCCTGTGACTTCCTTCCTCCCAAAACAAAGAAGAAAGGAGAAAAGGGGAAAAAAGAAAAAAGAAAAACATGAGTCTGTCTTGTGCTGTTCATATTACCCACTTACAGGAGCATGCGCAAATTCCTGAAGGCCTTAGGCTCCTCCCAATAGAGGATGAGCCTGCATCTGCATCTGCACCAGAAGCCATCAACTAAGGAAAGCCACGCAGTAGCCTGAAAGGGGCCAGGCCAGCTTTCTCACACCCCAGCCACCAGCTGTCTCAACATGCTATGGGCCCACAAAGGGCAGGTTTAGCTATCCCTTGATGGGTGGGACCAGCTCTCCCTTGCGCTTAGACATTAACCTGTCTTCAGATGGCCACAGACTGTCACCCCCATCACATCTCCAGTTCTGCCTCTCTCTGTAGTGCCTGGCCTGCTCTGGTTTTTTCTATCTTCCCTACCTCTCCATCACATATTTGCTCATTATAGTGGTACCCAGTGCCCTGGACCATGAGACCTGAGCTGCATGGGTGCCTTCCTCTACTCAGGGCTGTGAGGCCCAGGCAACCAGGTTTAGATTTTTGGGTATAACTTTTTTTTAGCCTATAAGTGCTCCTTTTTCTTTCAGGTGGATGGTTTCCTGGGTTTGTTGCTCTAGGGTGGTCTTTTAGGACTTGGGATTTACTGCTCCAGGCTCTTCTGGCTTTCAAAGTTTCTACTGAGAAGTCAGCTGTTTCTCATGTGTTGTCTTTTTATGTGATTTGTATTTTTTTTTTGTCTTGGATATTTTTATACATTTTATTTGTGCCGTATAATTAGTAGTGTGAAAGTGATATACCTTTGACATTTCTTTTTCTGTCTGGTGTTCAGTAAGCTCCTTCTACTGTCTTTTGTTAGTTTGGGGAAGATTTTTTCCTATAATCATATTGAAGATCTGGTTGATGCCATTGACTTGGGATTCTCCTCTGTCATCTGGGCCAATAATTTGAAGGTTTGGCTTTCCCACAGTGTCCCACAGATCCTACATATTCCTTGCTTGTTTTATCTACATGCTCTACTGTAACTTTAATTTTTTCAATACCTACATTTAATAATGGTTCTTAAACACTTAACCTCCCTTCTAGTCCACCATCCACCAGAGGTAGTGGAAAACAAAGAATACGGAGGAAGAGAACCTATTTAGAAATGGTTCTTTAGAGCAAATCCCATCTGCACTGTCAGGAAATCAGCAGTTCAGTTCACAGGTCAGTAGCAGTAGCTCAGTCTACTCCCAATCACTTCACAGACACACCAGCAGTCCAGTTCAGTCAGAGTAGCAGCAGCGGTGGCCGGACCTAGCAGGAACATTCAGGTCAATTGGCACATATTAGCGGGAGGGACCGGGGCCAACAGCAATGCCAGGAGCAGTCTTCTGCTGTGCCTCTCTTGACTAAGCAAAGATTAGCAAAGGTTAGCAAAGATGCAAGACCAAGAAGCGTTTAGCTGTGCAAGTAAGCCAAGCTCAGCTCTCTCAGTTTATTGAGTCCTTTTTATCCTCCCACAAACATCACGAGTAGACCATGGGTCTTGCCTTGCCGTGTGTCTTGCCTCAGCACATGAATCTGACTTAGCAATACTCCACCAGAGTCTGTCTCAGCTGACATCACTCTGTCACTTGGCCAGAGTCTGAAAACAGCAAGAAGCTGCAGCACACCACCAGAAATGTTTTTTGGTGGGTTTCTTTGGTGTGTGAATCCAAAAAAAGGAGCTCAACTGCACAGTATGAAGCAAACTAATCAATGCATGTTGCTAGCAAAGAATCCTTCATTACGTGTCCTTTCACGTGCTTACTTTATTGAAACATCCTTTCACCTGTGTCTGCTTTGGCAAAATGTTCCTTCATGCATCTGCCTTATTGAAATGTCCTCTGACTGTGTCCACTTCAGGAAAACATTCAGCACATGTTTGCCCCAGCAAAACACCATCCAACACAACTGACCTTCCAAAGAACCCTTAGGGTCCCACTTCATTCTGCGTTATATCAGAGTCATGATATTCTGTTTTCTGCTCGACTTGTTCTACTTGTGAGGCTTTCCTTTGAGTTTTAGAGTTGAGATATTAAGTTTTAGATTACATCTTCATTTTAGTTCGAGTGCCCTTCAGCATTTCTATTTCCTTATGGAACTGCATTTTTCCAAGTCTTGGATTGTCTTTGTCATGTCCATCAATCTCATGTTTGTGTTTGTGTGGGCATCACTTGAGCAGTTATTCATCTTAAGCTCTTTCTCCTTAATTTCACTGAGCTCTCTCTCTCTCACTCTCTCTCTCTCTCTCTCTCTCTCTCTCTCTGTCTCTCTCTGTCTGTCTGTCTGTCTGTCTGTCTGTCTCTCTCTCTCTCTCTCTCTCTCTCTCTCTCTGTGTGTGTGTGTGTGTGTGTGTGTGTGTGTGTTCTTTAAACTCCTTGTACTTCTTGGTGGTGTTAATGATTGTCCTGTTACATTAGTACTCAACTCATAAATTCTCACTGTCAAACTTTCCTACAGGACTGGTGGGTTTGGAGAGAAGATACTGGGTTGATCCTTTTTCCATTTAAATTAGATTCTTCTTTCATATGATACATCTTGACCCACATTCCCCTCCCTCCACCCTTCTGCCTCTCCCCATCCCCTCTCTCCCTAAGATCCACTCCTCTTTTGTTTCCACTTCAGAAAAGAGCAGGCCTCTGAGACACAACAGGCAAATAAGACAAGACAAGACAAAATAAAACAAGGCAAATGGTCTCATACCAAGGCTAGACAAGGGAACCCAATAGGAGGAAAAGAGTCCCAAGAGCAGGCAAAGGAATCAGAGATATACCTGCCCCCACTGTTAGGAGTTCCACAAAAACACGAAGCTAACAGCCCTCCTTAGTTGATTCATTTGGCCATGTTCTCCTGGTGTCCTCCAGCCCCTCTGACTCCTACAATCTTTTCTCCTCTTCTTCCATGGAGTTCTCCAAGCACTGAGGAAAGGGACCCAGTGAAGACCTTCAATTTAGAGCCTTTCTTGGCATAATGTCTGGCTGTGATTCTCCACACCTGCATGTATCTGCTGCTGGAGGAAGCATATGTGATGATGACTAGACAAGACACCTACCTATGGGTATAGCAGAATGTCATTAGGAATCATTTCATTGATTTTTTTTTGCCAGTTGTGTTTGGTTCTACTCTAGGTCTCTAGGCTATCCAAACTATGGTTTCTAGACATCCAGGTACTGTATGGCATGGGCTTCCTCTCATAGCATGAGTCTCAAGTTAAACTAGACATTGGTTGGCCATTTCCACAAGTTTTGCACCACAATTTCCCCAGCACATCTTGCAGTCAGAATAGATTATATGTCAAGGGCTTTGTGGCTGGGTAGATATCAAGATTCCTCTCTCTATAGAGTACCCTCCCATGACAAAGAGACTAGAACCATAGGGAGAAGGCTCCAAGAAGACAAGATTGATTTGCACGGTGTCTACACTAGTGTACATTTCTCCTCAGCTGTGTGTGAAGCACTGCCATGTTCTCAGATCCATCCCATATATTAACATTTGCATTCCCAGTGATGAGCAGTCTGATTAGCTAAGATCAAATCTTAGGATAAGTTTAGCCTGAGTTTCCCTGATGGCTAAAGATGTTGAACACTAAGACCACAGAGGTGGAGGAAGGACAAGCAAGATACAGGCCAGCCTGGGCTACATAACGAGATCCAGTCTCAAGAAAACCAAAACCTTCTGGTTTACATCTGTGCCCAGAGCTAATCCTGTGCCACAGCTCTCCATACCAAAATACCATTGGAAGACAGCTGGTCTCCTGGGACTGTTGACTCACCTGTGAGCACAGGTAAGACCACCACTTCTGCTCCAATTCCTGGCCCAAGAGGGAACTTTCCAGCACCAACAAGACATAGGAACCAAGGAACAGCTGGAAACAGGATCCTTCCAGTTTCCTTCTGTACCCCAGAGCTGACCCTGGGCCACAGCTCTCCATACCCAAATTCCTCCCAGAGAGAACTGGTCTCCCAGGGTTGCAGGCTTACAGGAAGGACAAGCCACAGTCAGACACAGCAAGACCAGCTAACACGAGAGATAACCAGATGGCAAGAGGCAAGGGCAAGAACATAAGCAACAGAAAGCAAGGCTACTTGGCATCATCAGAACCCAGTTCTCCCCCCACAGTGAGCCCTAGATACCCCAACACACTAGAAAAGCGAGGCTGATTTAAAATCACATCTCATGATGATGATAGAGGACTTTAAGAAGGACATAAATAACTCCTTTAAAGAAATACAGGAGAACACAGGTAAACAGCTAGAAGTCCTTAAAGAGGAAACACAAAACTCCCTTAAAGAATTTCAGGAAAACACAGTCAAACAGGTGAAAGAATTGAACAAAATTATCCAGGATCTAAAAATGGAAATATAAACAATAAAGAAATCACAAAGGGAGACAACCCTGGAGCTAAAAAACCTAGGAAAGAGATCAGGAGCCATAGATGCAAACATCACCAACAGAATACAAGAGATAGAAGAGAGAATCTCAGGGGCAGAAGACACCATGGAAAACACTGACATAACAGTCAAAGAAAATGCAAAAAGCAAAAAGCTCCTAACCCAAAACATCCAGGAAATCCAGGACTCAATGAGAAGACCAAACCTAAGAATAATAGGTAGAGAAGAGAGTGAAGACTCCCAACTTAAAGGGCCAGTAAGTATCTTCAACAAAATTATAGAAGAAAACTTCCCTAACCTAGAGAAAGAGATGCCCATGAACATACAAGAAGCCTACAGAACTCCAAATAGACTGGACCAGAAAAGAAATTCTTCCTGTCACATAATAATAAAAATACCAAATGCACTAAACAAAGAAAGAATTTTAAAAGCAGTAAGGGGAAAAGGTCAAGTAACCTATAAAGGCAGGCCTATCAAAATTACACCAGACTTCTCACCAGAGACTATGAAAGCCAGAAGATCCTGGGCAGATGTCATACAGACTGTAAGAGAACACAAATGCCAGCCCAGGCTACTATACCCAGCAAAACTCTCAATTACCATAGATGGAGAAAACAAGATATTCCATGACAAAAAAAACAAATTTACACAATATCTTTCCATAAGCCCAGCCCTACAAAGAATCATAGATGAAAAACACCAACACAAGGAAGGAAACTACACCCAAGGAAAAAAACAAGAAAGTAATCTTTCAACAAATCCAAAAGAAGATAGCCACACAAACATAATTCCACCTCTAACAACAAAAATAATGGGAAGTAACAATCACTTTTTCTTAATATCTCTTAACTTCAATGGATTCAATTCCCTAATAAAAAGACATAGACTGACAGACTGGATGCATAAACAGGACCCAGCATTTTGTTGCATACAGGAAATGCACCTTAGTAACAAAGACAGACACTACCTCAGAGTAAAAGGTTGGAAAACAATTTTCCAAGCAAATGGTCCCAAGAAACAAGCTGGAGTAGCCATTACAATATTGAATAAAATCAACTTTCAACCAAAAGTTATCAAAAAAAGATAAGGAAGGACACTTCATACTGGTCAAAGAAAAAATCTACCAGATGAATTCTCAATTCTGAACATCTATGCTCCAAATGCAAGGGAACCCACGTTCATAAAGGAAACTTTACTAAAGCTCTAAGCACACATCACACCTTATACAATCATAGTGGGAGACTTCAACACCCCACTCTGATCAGTGGACAGATCATGGAAACAGAAAATAAACAAAGACACATTGACACTAACAGAATTTATGAACCAAATGAATCTAACAGATATTTATAGAACATTTCATCCTAAAACAAAAGAATATACCTTCTTCTCAGCACCTCATGGTACCTTCTCCAAAACTAGCTATATAATCTGTCACAAAACAGGCCTCAACAGACACAAGAAGACTGAAATAATCCCACGCACCCTATCAGATCACAGACTAAGGCTGGTCTTAAATACCAACAAACCAATGGAAAGCACACATAAATATGGAAGTTGAACAAAGCTCTACTCAATGATAACTTGGTCAAGGAAGAAATTAAGACTTTTTAGAATTTAATGAAATTGAAGATATGTCACACCAAAACTATGGGACACAAGGAAAGCAGTGCTAAGAGGAAAACTCATAGCTCTAAGTGCCTCCAAAAAGAAACTGGAGAGAGCATACACTACGAGCTTGACAGCACACCTGAAAGCTCTAGAACAAAAAGAAGCAAATACACCCAAGAGGACTAGACAGCAGGAAATAATCAAACTTGGGGCTGAAATCAACCAAATAAAAACAAAAAGAACTATACAAAGAATCAACAAAACCAGAAACTAGTTCTTTGAGAAAATCAACAAGATAGGTAAACCCTTAGCCAGACTAACCAGAGGGCACAGACACAGTATCCAAATTAATAAAATCAGAAATGAAAAGGAGACATAACAATGAAATATATCTTAAAATAATTATTGTTTGTTGAATATTAACAATTAAAAATATTAAAATCATATTCTATAAACATCATGGAAATATTACTGATAATTTTTCTCACTGTGCTTAAAATTAGCATTTTCTTAATATTTATGTTAAAAGAGTTTTGCTATTTTGAAATTTTTTAAATATACTTATTGATAAAATAATTTCTCTCCTCACAACAGTCAGAATGGCTAGGATAAAAAACTCAGGTGACAGCAGATGCTGGAGAGGTTGTGGAGAAAGAGGAACACTCCTTCATTGCTGGTGGGATTGCTAGCTGGTACAATCACTCTGGAAATCAGTTTGGCGGTTCCTCCGGAAATTGGACATAATACTACCAGAGGACCCAGCTATACCACTCCTGGGCATATACCCAGAAGATACTCCAACATGTAATAAGGACACATGCTCCACTATGTTCATAGCAGCCTTATTTATAATAGCCAAAAACCGGAAACAACACAGATGTCCCTCAACAGAGGAATGAATACAGAAATTGTGGTACATCTACACAATAGAGTACTACTCAGCTATTAAAAACAATGAATTTATGAAATTCTTAGGGAAATGGATGGATCTGCAGAATATCATCCTGAGTGAGGTAACCCAATCATAAAAGAACACACATGGTATTCATTCTCTGATGAGTGGATATTAGCCCAGAAGATTGGAATACACAAAGTACAATCCACAAACCACAAGAAACTCAGGAAGAAGGAATACCAAAGTGTGGATACTTCATTCCTTCTTAAAAGGGGGAACAAAATACCAATGGAAGGAGTTGCAGAGACAAACTATGGAGCAGAGACTGAAGGAAGGACAATTCAGAGACTGTTCCACCTGGGAATATTTCCCATATTCAATCATCAAATCCAGACACTATTGTGGATGCCAGAAAGTGCTGGCTGATAGGAGCCTGATATAACTGTCTCCTGAGAGGCTCTGACAGTACTCAACTAATACAGAAGTAGAGGCTCACAGCCATCCATTCGACTGAGTACAGGGTCCCTAATGAAGGAGCTAAAGAAAGGACCCAAGGAACTGAAGGGTTTGCAGCACCTTAGGACAAACAACAATATAAACTAACTAGTATCCTCTGAGCTCCCAGGGACTAAACCACCAACCAAAGAGTACACATGGTGGGACTCATGGCTCCAGCTGCATATGTAGCAAAGGATGGCCAAGTTAGTCATCAATGGGAGGAGAGGCCCTTGGCCCTGTGAAGGCTCTGTGCCCCATTGTAGGGGAATGATAGTGCCAGGAATCAGGAGCGGGTGGGTTGGTGAGCAGGGGTAGCTGGGAGGGAACAGGGGATTTTTTTGGTTTTGGTTTTGGTTTTATTTTATTTTATTTTTTTATTTTTTTCAGAGGGGAAACTGGGAAATATCATATGACATGTAAATAAAGAAAATATCTAATAAAAATAAATAAATAAAATAATAATAATTTCTCTCTTAGAAACACTGATAATCTTTTTTAAGTAAACTTATAGTTAGACAATGTACATAGACATATAATGTTTTTTAAATACTCTCTCATGTCAGGTGGTATCATGTAAGGACTTTTGAATATATTTCTTAATGATTCATGTTTAATATTTTACACTTTTTTTACTATGCTTAATTCCCAAAAAATATTTTGTATGTTTTGAAACAATTTAGTATTCAACATTAGATATAGGATCCTCAGTTATGGATACTAATAAATGTTCATTAATGATATTTTTAGGGTATGAAAGGATATGCATATAAGAGTTGAACAAATTTTTTATATATTATTTGATTCTCAAAATACTCAATATTGTTAATATGTTTGATGTATAAAATGCATTTAAATAAGAAAAAAGAAATCTGCCCCTAAAGTATTAAACTACTGTTGTGTAAACAGAAAAAAAAAAGATAGACTCCAGAGAACCAAATAATCCTATTTAAAAAATGGGGTATAGAGCTAAACAAAGAATTCTCAACTGAGGAATACCAAGTAGCTGAGAAGCACCTAAAGAGATATTCAACATCCTTAGCCATCAGGGAAATGCAAATCAAAACAACCCTGAGATTCCACCTCACACCAGTCAGAATGGCTAAGATCAAAACTTCAGGTGACAGTGGAGAAAGAGGAACACTCCTCCATTGTTGGTGGGATTGCAAGCGGGTACAACCACTCTGGAAATCAGTTTGGTGGTTCCTTAGAAAATTAGACATAGTACTACTTGAGCACTCAGCTATACCACTCCTGGGCATATACCCAGAAGATGATCCAACAGGTAATAAGGACACATGCTCCACTATGTTCATAGAAGCCTTATTTATAATAGCCAGAAGCTAGAAACAACACAGATGTCCCTCAACAGAGGAATGGTTACAGAAAATGTACATTTACACAATGGAGTACTACTCAGCTATTAAAAACAATGACTTCATGAAAATCACAGGCAAATAGATGGAACTTGAAAATATCATCCTGAGTGAGGTAACTCAGTCACAAAAGAACACACATGGTATGCACTCACTGATAAGTGGATATAAGCCCAAAAGTTCAGAATGCCCAAGATTCAATTCACAGACCATATGAAGCCCAAGAAGGACAACCAGAGTGTGGATGCTTCAGTGCTTCTTAGAAGGGGGAACAAAATACTCACATGAGGAAATATGGAGACAAAATGTAGAGCAGAGATTGAAGGAAAGGCCATCCAGAGACCTCCCTACCCGGGCATCTATCCCATATACAGTCACCAAACCCTGACACTATTGTGGATGCTGGGAAGTGCTTGCTGACAGGAGCCTGATATGGCTGTCTCCTTAGATGCTCTGCCAGAGCCTGACAAATACAGAGTGGATGCTCACAGCCAATCATAGGACTGAGCCCAAGGTCCCTGATGGAGGAGTTGGAAAAGGGACTGAAGGAGCTGAGGGGGTTTCCAGCCCCATGGGGGGAGCAACAGTGTCAACTGGCAAGACCCCCCAGAGCTCCCAGGGAATGGACCACCAACCAGAGTATACATGGAGGGGCCCATGGATCTGGCTGCATATGTGGCAGAGGATGGACTTGGTGGACATCAGTGGGAGGACAGACCCTTGGGTCTGAGGGTGTTCGATGTCCCAGTGTAGTGAATACCAGGGCAGGAAGACAGGAGTGAGTGAGGGGATGGGGGAGCACCCTCACAGAGACAGGGATGGGAGAGAGGGGTTCTGAAGAGGAGACCTGGAAAGGGGAAAACAATTGAAATGTAAATAAAGAAAATACCCAAGAAAAAAAGAAAATTCATTATACAATATTAAAAATCATCTTTTGACTAAAAAAAATGTTGAATACTTTAAAAGGGGCTTATTGGCCATTTATTTTTCTTCTTTTGAGAACTTTCTGTTCTTCTTAGCTCATTTTTTCTGAGTTGTCTATTGTCTTGATGTTTAAATTTTGTAGACATTGTATATTTGGGATATCTAAATCTCTAAATCTGTTCCTAGATTATGATGACTTGTAGCTACTCCAGGATAAACTATTTCATTCCTCTGAAGTGAGATCTGTGTTTGTGTCTACACAGCCTTGCTGCATCTCCTCAGAGGTACAGAGCACACCCACACCATTCTTCTGGGCAATTGCAGCCCATTCCTGACCCACTGGGTATATACCCCATTATCATTTCATCAACTTGGTCAACTTCCAAGCTCTTTCCCCGTGTGGGAATCTTCTAGTGCTAAATCTCCAGAGTCTTTCCTTTGAACTAGGAGTTTCTAACCATCGTTTCCACATTGCAAGTGTAAGCATTCCAGGGGATCCTTTAATGTAAATACACAATTCTTTTTTGTTCTTCAAAGCCTGCACATCCACACAACCATTTCCCAGAACTGACTGTTTGTTTCAAGTAGCTGCCATTATGTGGCTTTCTTCTTAGCTGAATTCCGATTATAACAGCCAACAACATCCCAGAAAATAACACTACATAGACTCTTGAGTAAATATTTGAGACTTCTTCCATTATATGAGACAGATAGAAGACTCACTCTAAAGCAATGTGAGTGATAGACATAGAGATTTGGGGTTGAGAAAATACACACATGGTAGGGCAAGAGATCAGAAACTGGCCATCTATAAAGAAATAAAGAAAGATGTGAAATAATATTTACAGGAGATGAATAATTTCCAGAATATAATATATTGTGTGTTAATGTTGTTACTGCTGCTTATTCTCATCAAGTGGTTTTTAAATAAATATTTCTTTGGAGGCATAAATATTGGATTAAAAGGGGCCTGGTAGCAGTTTAGCATTAGCTGTTTCCATGGCCTAAAATAGAGTGTGCTTGCTGATCAAAAGGACAGACAAATCTGCTCTGGATGCTAACAGGGTCTCCCCTATGACAACACCTGAAATCTGTGTGCACAGTGTTAAACGACATCCTAACAACCTGCCATAGGGCATAAGGCCTGCATGATAGGGTACATACTTTACTTGTTTGATTAACTTTGTAGCCAAAGTAACAGAGAAATGTCAAAATTCTTTGTTTAAATATACATACAAAGTTTAATTAATTTTTTCATCTTGGCTGATTGCTCCCTCCAAGAGCCAAAGATCGTCTGTCTTAGTTATGGTTTCTATTGCTGCAATGAAACACCAGGACCAAAACACAAGTTGAGATGGGAAGGGTTTAATGACTACACTTCTGTAGCCATGAGTTGGCTAATCTTAAGGATTCTATAACCAACAAGATTTATTGTATAATTTTAGCTGAAGATTCTTTGTGCCCTCCTTCATATGGCATGGAGATTTACCACAATTGGTTATTGATAAAATTAACTCATTGAAAAGTCAGAGGGTTCTGGTGGGTGGCTGGGAGTATGATCTGCCAGGAGTACAGAGCAATTAGCCATTTTTATGTCTAAGCCATTTATTGGGCTGCTCCCATGTTGAGAAATCAGCAGATCAAGTTACCTGTCCTACATGATTTTCTTGAATTTTTTCTTTTCTGTCTTTAGCCAAGATCTTCAGGGATCTTCCCCTGTCATATCTGATCCATATCGCTCTGGAAGGGGTCCAACGCCTTTTCTCCCTTCCTGCCAACACAAATACAGAGCCTCTCTCCCAAAATAGCATCTTCTTGGTCCAGTAACCGGAAATCATTAAAGGTGGAGCTTGGCCTATCTCTCAGAGGATTTTTAATTTAAAATTACACTAAACTACACTACACCTCATGGAACTTTCTCCAAAATTGACCACATACCTGAACACAAAGCAAGTCTCAACAGATACAAGAAAATTGACCACCATGGATTTAAGCTGGGTATCAACAACAACAGAAAGCTAACAAACTCATGAAAACTGAATGACTCTACTGAATGAAAACTGGGTAAAGACAGAAATTAAGAAATTAAAGACTTTCTAGAATAGAATGAAAATGAAAAACACCATATCCAAACTTATGGGAAAATGAAGGTGGTTCTAAGAGGCAAGTTCATAGCACTAAGTGCCTACATAAATAAAACACTAGAGAGACCTCATACCAGCAACTTAACAACACACCCAAAAGCTCTGGAACAAAAAGAAGAAATCACACTCAAAAGGGGTAGATGGCAAGAATAATCAAACTCAGGGATGAAATCAATAAGGTAGAAACAAAGAGAACAATACAAGTCAGTGAAACAAAGAGTTGGTTCTTTGAGAAAAATAAATAAGACTGACAAAAAGACAGAATATCTAAATTAACAAAGTCAGAGATATACTTTCTAGCAAGACAAGAGCAAGGAGGCAAAGAACCATCATTTTCTTCTGCCATGTCCTTGTATAGGCCTCCAGCAGAAGGGGTGGCCCAGATTAGAGGTTTATCTTTCCAGCTCAAAAGATCTGGAGTAAAGATAAGTCTTCCTACCTCAAGTATCTAGATTAGCAGTGAGTCTTCCTACTTTAAGAAAAAAAATCCCTCACAAGTGTGTCCTCCATTTTGGGGTTTTAGTTAATCCCAGATGTAGTCTAGTTGACAAACAAGAATAGCTATCACAGGAGTCACATTATCACTAGGTTCCTTTAGCAGAACGATAGTATTTGACTTTCCCTAGTTCCATGCCTATCTTATCTCTGGTTCTTGGCTATCCAGGTAGTGTCAGCCATGGGTTCCATCCCATGGAATGTCCCTGAATCTGATCAGATAGTGGTTGGTTACTCTCTCAATGTTTGTACCACTGTTGTACCAGTGTATCATGCAGGCAGATGGCTGTGCAGATCACCACCTGGCTTATAGCTAGATTGATGTCTACCTTTCTTCTCTTGTAGCATTCAGAGTATCTTCCAGTATTATGAACGCTAGTGAATAGGGGTAATGTCTCTAGTTAGGAACCAGCTCGACTTCTCCATATTCAATCAGGTATGTAGGCATTGTCTTCAGCAATAGGGCCTTACCATTAGTTTGTGGAGAGCAACCCATAGCCTTGGCAATAGACAGGGATGTTTGGGGCTTTTTATGAAGTCCCTTTGCCAACAGCTCAATTAGATGTGACTCACTCCTAGAATGGGAGATTTGAGTTGGTAGTAAAAGATGTCTAATTGGGGCTTTGCCTCCCCTGTAATTTGGAGACTCCATTTAGCTTTGGTTCATAGATGAATATATTTTTATATATTTTATAGATTTATATATTTTATAGCCTTCTGCTATAGTAGGCTTTCAAATGACCATCAGTGTTAGCCTCTCCATATTCCCTCCCTACTACCCCTCTTCCTTTCCCCTCTCCATTTGATCCTCCCATTTCTATTATCTTGCCTGTCTCTCCATAACTGTATACTCTATCTTTCCTGCATTAGTAGTTTCTTTGCTCTCTCTTAGTCCCTTACTCTGCACCCATCATCTGATTATATGGATTGTAGCATACTTATCAAAGATTTAAAATTTAACCTCACATATAAGAGAATATGTGCCATATTCATCTTTTTGCATTTGGGTATCTCATTCAGGATGACTTTTTCTACCTGTATCCATTCACCTGCAAATTTTGTGATTTTTTTAAACAGCTGAGTAGTATTCCATTGTGTAAATAAACCACATTTTCATCATCCATTCATCTGTTGATAGGCATCTAGGCTGTTTCCAATTTCTGGCTATTATGACTAGAGCAGCAATGGACACAGATAAGAGAGTGTCTGTGTGTCAGGACATAGACTCTTTTGGGTACACCAAGAGTGGTGTAGTTGGATCTTGAGGTAGGTTGATTCCCAGCTTTCTGAGGAACCATCACATGATTTCTATAGTAGTTCTATAAGTGTGTGCTCCCACCAGCAATGGATGACTGTTCTCCCTTTATACTTCATCTTTGCCAGCATGAATTGTGACTTGCTTTGTTGATCCCAGCAATTCTGACTCTTGTAAAATCAAAGTAGTTTTGATTTGGAATGCCCTGATAACTAAGGATATTGAACATTTAAGTGTTTCTCAGCCATTTGCATTTCACCTTAGAAGACCTTTCTGTTTAGATTTATTTATCATTTTTAAATTGGATTGTTTTCTTGCTGTCCAGATTTTAGTTCTTTACATATTTTGAATATTAGCCCTTTGTCAGATGTGTAATTGATAAAGATCCTTTCCCATTCTGTAGCTTACTACTTTGTGTGAATGATAGTGTCCTTGGCCATAAAAACACTTTTCAGTTTCATAAGGTTCCATTTATTAATTGTTGGTCTTAGTGCCTGGGCTATCAGCTATTAGTGTCTGATTCAAAAAGTCCTTGGTGTGCCAGCGAGTTCAAGGTTGTTCTCCATCTGCTTTTCTGCTTCCCCTCCCCTTTCCCCTCCCCCTTCCCCTTTCCTTTCCCCTCCTCCTCCTCTTCCTCTTCCGCTTCTTCTTCAAAATTGGATTCAATGTTTCTAACCTTATGTTGAGACTTTTGACTCATGTCAAGTCAAGTTTTGTGCAGGGTGATAAATAGGGATCTATTTGTATTGTTCTACATGCTGTCAACCAATTTGGCCAGCAACATTTGTTGAATTTGCTGTCTTTTTTCAGTGTGTATTTCTGGCTTTTTTTTTTTAATTTTCAATCAAAAA
The DNA here is from genome assembly GCF_008632895.1 of Mastomys coucha. Lineage (NCBI taxonomy): Eukaryota > Metazoa > Chordata > Mammalia > Rodentia > Muridae > Mastomys > Mastomys coucha. Next base: position 221,917,918 of record NW_022196905.1, read on the forward strand.
ATCAAGTGTTAATATGTGTGTGGGCATATGTCTGGATCTTCACTTTGATTCCATTGATTAATGTGTCTGGTTTTGTACCAATACCATGATGGGTTTTGTTTATTTTTTTTTTATTAGTATAGCTCTGTAGTACAACTTGAAATCTGGGATGGTAATATATCTAACAGTGTGTGTGTCTGTGTTCCTTTATAAAGTTGAAAGTTGTCCCTTCAATTTCTATAAAGAATTACATTGAAATTTGAAGGAGATTGCAATGAATTTGTTTATTTCTTTTGGTAGGATGGCCATTTTTACTCTATTATCCTGCTGATCCAGGAGTATGGGAGATCTTTCCATCCTCTGATACCTTCTTCAGCTCCTTTCTTCAAGTCTTCAAGTTTTTTATGGAAATCTTTCACTTGCTTGGTTAGAGTTATCCTCAGTCTTTTTGTCCTTCCTTTCTTCCTTTCTTCCTTTCCTTCTTCCTTTCTTTATTTCTTGAGTGTATTGTGAAAGGTATTGTTTCCTTGATTTCTTTCTCAGTCCATTACCACTGTTATATAAAAAGACTACTGATTATCAGGTATTAATTTTGTACCCTGCTACTTTGCTGAAAATGTCTATCAGCTGTAGAGTTTCCTGGTGGAGTTATTAGAGACATTTATACATACAACCATATCATCTTCAAATAAAGATAACTTAAGTTTCCATTTTCCTATTTGTATCAACTTATTGAATAAGTATAGAGAGTGGTAATTTTGTCGTGTTCCTGATTTTTGTGGAAGTGCGTTTGAGCTTCTCTCTGTTTAGGTTGCTGTTATCTGTGGGCTTGGTGTAAATTGCCTTATTATGTTGAGGTATGTCCCTCTATTCCTGTTCTCTCCAAGGCATTCACCATAAAGGGATGTTGGATTTGTTAAGAGCCTTTTCTGAGTCTAATTAGATTGTGTTGTTTTTATGTTGTGAATTACATTTATCAATTTATGTATGTTGAACCATCCAAGCCTGCTAGATGATGTTGAATCATTTTTTGATGTATTCTTTGATTTGGTTTGCAAGTATTTTATAGAGAATTTTTTGAATCTATGTTCATAAGAAAAATTGGTCTATAATTCTCTTTCTTTGTTGGATCTTTGGATGGTTTAGATGTCAGAATAGTTGTGGAGCTGTAGAAAGAATTGGGTGATATTTCTATAGTTTCTATTTTGTGGAATAATTTGAGGCATATTGGCATTAATTCTTTGATGGTCTGGTAGAATTTAGCAGTGAATTCATTTTGCCCTGGGCTTTTGGGGGGGCAGACTTTTAATTACTGTTTCTATTTCACTACTGGTTATGGGTCTTTTAAATTGCTTATCTTTTTTTTTTTTTTTAAAGACAAAGTTTCTCTGTATAGCCTTGGGTGTCCTAGTACTTGCTCTGTAGACCAGGCTAGTCTTGCAGTCAGAGATCTGCTGTGTGGCATCACATCCAGCTTTGCTTATCTGATTTTGACTTAACTTTTGTAGGTCATATATATAAAGAAATTTAATTAGGTTTTTAGATTTTCCAGTTTGGTGGAGTGCAGATTTTTAAAGTATGTCCTTAGGATTCTTTGAATTTTCTCAGTGTCTGTTTTGATGTCCATCTTTTTGCTTCTGATTTTATTAATTTGGATCTTTTCTCTCTGTCTCTTTATTAATTAATTTGGCTAAGGGTTGTCAATAGTACTGATTTTTTTTCAAATAAACAATTCTTTTCATTAATTCTTTATAATATTTGTTTCTATTTCATTGATTTCAGCCCTGGGTTCTATTATTTCTTGCATCTACTCTTTAGATATTAAGTGTTTTTTGTTCTAGCACTTTCAAGTGTGCTGTTAAATTGCTAATATGAGATCTCTCCTTCTTTTTATATAGGGACTTGGTGCTACAAACTTGTCTTCTAGGCTTCCTTCATATCCCTTAAGTTTGAGCATGTTGTTTTCATTTTCATTCAATTCTAGAAACTTTTTAGTTTCTGTGATGACTCATTTTTCATTCAGTGGTGATTGTTAAGTTTCCATGAGTTTGTAAGCTTTCTGTTATAGATATCCAACTTTTATCCAATGGTGTTAGATAAGATTCAAGGTGTTATAACTATTTTTTTTATATCTGATGAGACTTGCTTTGTGTTCAAGCATGTGATCAATTTTAGAGAAAGTACGACAGGGTGCAAAGAATGTATAATCTTTTGTGTCTGGATAAAATATTCTATAAATATCTATTAGGCCTATTTGATTATAATGTCTGTTAGCTCTGGCATTTTCTGTTTAGTTTTGTCTGAATGACGAGTCTATTAGTGAAACTGGGGTATTAAAGTCTTGAGAGTCAATATGTAATTTAAGTTGTAATAGTGTTACTTTCACAAACATGGATGCCCTTATGTTTGGAACATAATGTTAAAAACTGAAATTTTGTCTTGGTGGATTTTTCCTTTGATGTATGTGTCACAGTCTTCCCTTTCTCTTCTGATTAGTTTTGTTTTGAAGTCTATTTTTTTTTAAATATTAAAATGCAACATCAACTAGATTCTCAAATCAATTTGCATGGAATACTTTTCCAACCCTTTACCCTGAGATAATGTCTGTCTTTGATGGTGAATTGTGTTTCTTGAATGCAGCAACAAGATGGGTCCTGGTTTTAAACCCAATCTGTTAGTCTGTGACTTTTAATTGGGTAATTACAACCATTGATATTGAGAGATGTCAATGAACAATGATTGTTGATTCCTATTATTTTGTTGCCAGTGATGTTAGTAATGGTCATGGTAGCAATGGTGTGTGTGTGTGTGTGTGTGTGTGTGCATGTGTTTCTCTTCCTTTGATTTTTGTGGTCTAGGATTATTTATCCCGTGAGTTTTTATTGTTGTAGTTAACCACTTTAGATCAGAATTTCCCTTCTTGCATCATCTATAGGACTGGATATATAGAGAAATATTACTTAAATTTGGTTTTATCATGGGTGTTTTATTTTCTCCAACTATGGTAATTGAAAGTTTTTCTGAGTATAGCAATCTGGGCTGGCATCTGTGGTCTCTTAGAGTCTGCAGGACATTTTTATACACACCATTCCAATGTCTTTTACTTGGGCTTCAGCTGTGTTGGAATATGCGGTGCCTGCTGTGGTAGGGTTGCTGGACTCTAGTGGAGACATATTATCTTGAATATTATTGTTTTTACACTGATTTCTAGGCATCTGGGGTAATTATGGGTCAACATGATGATATCTGGATTTGACTCTGTTCCTTGGTTTCTGCTTCCTCCCTGAACTTTAGGAAAGTGTGGTGGCTGTGTGCTACTGAGTAGAAAACTTTCTGTGAACCTATTTCCCTGGCCTGCTCAGTTGATGTGTCCCCAGGATATGCCTGCTTTGCTGGAGGCTAGGATAATCAGATGAGTCAGGAAAGAAAGTTTGGGCAAGGGCTAGAGAGATGGCTCAGCGACTAAGAGCACTGATTCCTCTTCTGGAAGTCCTGAGTTCAATTCCCAGCAACCACATGGTGGCTCAAAACCATTTGTAATGAGTGTGGATGCCCTCTTCTGGTGTGTCTGAAGACAGCTACAGTGTACTTACATATAATAAGTAAATAAATCTTTAAGGAAAGAAAGAAAGAAAGAAAGAAAGAAAGAAAGAAAGAAAGAAAGAAAGAAAGAAAGAAAGAAAAGGAGGGAGGGAGGAAAGAAGGAAGGAAGTAGTTTGAGCAAGAAGATCTTAATGATCCATTGGGGATGGGGCAGTAAAGAAACTGGATACCTGGAAACCACAGAAGATTTTCTTTCTGCTATAGAGATGGGGATAAGACTTAGGGGATTGGAGTTGGGGAAGCAGAGGGAGAAAAGATCTGCAGTCAGCCTACCTGGTTCAAAATAAAAGACATTTTATTGTCATTATTGTTGCTTTAATTAGCATATTGTGTCAAGCTGAAGTTTTGGCATGCTGATAGAACCTAGACCACTTGTTTTTAAACTTTTTTTTCGAGAGAGGGTTTCTCTGCATAGCCCTGGCTGTCCTGGAACTCACTCTGTAGACCAGGCTGGCCTCAAACTCAGAAATCCGCCTGCCTCTGCCTCCCAAGTGCTGGGATTAAAGGCGTGCGCCACCACTGCCTGGCTTGTTTTAAAACTTTAATTATGCTAATACATTGTGAATTTAAAAGAATTTCAACTAGCTTGACAGTTTTGAGTACTCATTAATCTTATAAGTTAATTTCGTGTCAATTGTGTAAATGCTATACAAATGACTTGTACAGTGAAAACTTTAAGCCACTAGAAAAATAATGTACCAGAAGACAGAAAGACCTACCACATTCATTAATATTATAAAAATCTATCCTACCCAAAGTAATCTGCAGATTCAACATAATCTTCAAAATTCTAGTTCAGTTCTTCAGAGAAACTGAAAAATCATCTTTTTTACTTTTATAATTACCATTTTATTAGTATATTTTAGTCTTTTCTTTATAATTGTAACATTAGTATATTTTAGTCTTTTCTTTATAATTATAAAGTTTACAGAAAAAAAAACCACAAAAGATGTTGACATTAAAAAAGGCACAACATAAACCGGGCGGTGGTGGCGCACACCTTTAATCCCAGCACTTGGGAGGCAGAGGCAAGCAGATTTCTGAGTTCGAGGCCAACCTGGTCTACAGAGTGAGTTCCAGGACAGCCAGGGCTATGCAAAGAAACCCTGTCTCATAAAAAATTAAAATAAATAAAAAAAAAAATTAAAAAATAAAAAAAAGTAAAAAAAATTAAAAGGCCCAACATGAGGTAAGTCCCATCCCTTCTGAGTCTTCGGTGGACTCAGCAGGGTGATCTATGGTGACTGCTCTCTCACAGGGGAAGCAATAAAACCTTTATCATGTCAATAAATGCAAGCAGAGGTATGGTACATGCTTTTTAAATTTATTTTGTCTGAAATTTAGCAAATTGTTTTAATATTTATGTCTCAAGAATTTATTCTAGTAAGAGTTTTATAAATCTACTCCAAGTTTATCCCATAAGAAGTCTATTATCCCATGTTCATTTTACTTATTTACTTTATCTACCCCAATTATCATCTGTTTGTTCAAAACTAGTTCATTTGTAGAGCTGGTACAATTTATGTGCATGTATTCTGTGTCTCCAAGTATGTACGTGATATACTGAGAACTTGATTTATCATGGTTTTTGCTGGAATGTTTTTTTAACTCAAATTCAAAGTCTAGATCCTGTTCTTTTAATGCTTAAATAACATCACTTTTATATCACCTACTCCAAAACAAAATTCAATATATCAAATCTATTGTATCTTGGGCTGTGAGATGGCTCAGTGGTTAAGAGTGCTAACTGCTCTTCCAGAGGTCATGAGTTCGGATCCCAACAAGTACACGGTGGCTCACAACCATCTGTAATGAGATAAAAACAAATAAAAACCTATAGGCCAGAGTGAGTGGGGCCCGGATCAAGCAGGTGAAGGGAAGGGGGGAAGGTGAAATAAAAGAAAAAAATCTATTGTATCTTTCACAAGTTTGAGGAAAACTTCAAGTTCTATTTTATCAATTTTAATAGAAAAACAATTTTAATTTCATATGGAAATGCAAAAGGCCTAGGATATACCAAACAATTCTGAGTAACAAGAGTACTGAGAGAAGGACATCTATCCCTGATTCCAAGCTATATCGTAGAACTATGTAGATGAAAATAGCCTAGTGTTGACATCAAAACAAACTCATTGGCCATCAGAGTGAGACTGGGGGCCTCACGTAAACCCAAACTCACACAGCCACCTGATGTCTAACAAAGACACTAATGATCCACATTGGAGGAAAGAGCATCTTCAAAGAATGGTTCTGGTCAGACTGGAGAGCTCTATGAAGAAGATTGGAACTGTCCCTGTCTCCCACCTAGCACAAAAGTCAACTCCAAACAAATCAAGAACCTTGACACAAGACCTGATGCCCTGAACGAACAGAGGAGAAAGTACGGAATATGTTTGAACTCAACGGCCCAAGGAAAGCTTTCTGTTCAAGATCCCAATGATGCAGACATTAAGACCATCAAGTAGTAAATGAGACCTCATGAAACTAAAAACTCCCTATATAACAACTGCATTCCAATGAAGAGGAAGCCTACAGAATGGGGGTGGGGGATCTTTATCTGCCATATATCAGATAGAGGATTAATATTCAGAATATATAAAGAACTCAAAAATTAAACACACACACACACACACACACACACACACACACACACACACACACATACCCTCACTAATCAGCCCTAAAGACTCATTCTTGCAGTAGATAGGAACTAATACAGAGACCTACAACTAGAAAATGTACAGAGACTGAGAGACTTTGGAGCACCAACCTGAGTGGGATTTCCACATCAAATCTCCCCTCTCAAGGCTCAGGGACCCATAGAAGAGGAGGTGGAAAGGTTGTAAGATCTAGAGTAATGGATGAAACAGTGTCCTCGAGTGCACAGAGAACTCAGAGAGACAGCAAGCAGAGCTAAGCAAGACAAAACTCCCACCACTGAAACGGAGGTAAATGCAAAGTCCCATCCCAACCAAGAAACTATTAGCAATTGACATTTGCTGGGAAAACTAGAAATCCGTTTTCTCTAAGTCCCTGACTTTGTCAGCCACACTCCAGGGCATGACCAACACAGAACAAACTTCCAGGGCTTTTCTTAAGTTTTTTGTTTCATCTTGCTTTGTTTGGGCATTTTTGTTGGATTGGTTTCTTGCTTGTTTTAATTTTTGTTTTGTTTGAGTTGGGGTTTTTTTGTTTTTTTGTTTGTTTGTTTGTTTGTTTGTTTTTGAGATAGGGAGAGAAAAAAGGAACATGAAGTTGGGTGGGTAGAGAGTCTGAGAGTATCTTGAAGGAGTTGAGGAAAACATGGTCAAAATATGTTACATTAAAAAATAATTTACTTTCTTATTTGTGTGTATGAGTGTTTTGCCTGAATGTGTGTGTACCATACGTAGAGGTCAGAAGAGGGCATCAGATCCTCTGGGACTGGAGCTTCAGATGGTTATGAGCCACCATAAAAGTGTTGGGAACTGAACTCCAGTCCTCTGCAAGAGCAATAAGTGCTCTTAATCACTGAGCCAACTCACTGCCCTGAAAGACATGTTTTTAATTAAAAAAAAAAAAAAAATGAAAAATAACCCAAAAAAGGAAAGGAAACAACCCACTTAAAAATAGGACATGAGACTAAACAACAAATTCTTAAAAGATGAAACACAAATGACTGAGAAACTTTTAAGTGATGCTTAACATCCTCAGTCATCAGGCAAGCGCAAGTTAGACTACTCACTGCCCTGCCCCGAGCAAGTTAGACTACACACTGTCCTGCCCCAGTCAGAATGGCTAAGACTAAAAGGAAAATGATGGCAATCCTAGAGGGGGTGAGAAGGGCGTGTGGAGAGGGAGTGAGAAGGGCGTGTGGGGAGGAGATGTGGGGGAGGAGGTGGGAAGGAGGGATGGGGGAGGGGTGGAGAAAGGAGAATGCTTAGTCATTGTTGGTGGCATACAACTGGTGCTGCCACTCTGGGAACCATCCCAGAAGTTCCTTAGGAAGCTGAAAACAGACTCGCCATGTGATCCAGCTGTTCCGCTCAGACATATATAGACTCAAGGGACTCCTGTGAGAGTTATTTGCTCATCTGTGTTCATTGCTGCTCTGTTCAACTTCATTCAGGACATTGAAATAGGTTAGATGTCCATGAACTGATGAGTGGATAATGACAAATGTCATCTACAGAATGGAATATTACTCAGCTGTTAAGAATAATGGAAGTGTGAAATTCATGGGTAAACAGATGGAACGAAAAACATTCATTCTGAGTGAGGTAGCCCAGACCCAGGAAGACAGACACTTTGTGCTTCCTCTCATTTGTGGATGTTAGCTTTGACTCTTTAAGTATGTAATATTTCATCTGAAATATCGTAGATGTCAGGGAATCACTAAGGGGACATGGGAAGGGGCTTTCAAGAGAGGAGAGAGAACACACTGGTATAAAGGGTTTAACAGGAAGGGATAAACTGGTGTGTGGGAGGAGAGGACAGGGCAGAAGAGGGAAACTTAAAGGAATGTCACCCTAAGACTTTTCAAAAAAAGCACATGGGGACAAGGTACAAGCACCTTACAGTAGTTCAGTCCACGAACACAGAAAGAGATAAAATGCAGTCGTCCTGTAATGTAACTAGAGAACTAATGACTAGACCAGGCCTGGGAAGGAGATACTTTTGTAGTTAGTGCCCAGTAGACCACCAAACATTATAGATGGCTTCCGATGTTCCTGGTTACTGCCCAGAACTTGATGGTTAAGTCTATATTGCTGAGGACACCACATACCTGAGTCATAGGACCGGGAAAAATCAAGCTGGCACTGTCCTAGCAGCTTCATCTTCCTAGCTAGCTTTCATTGTGCTGCCAGAGGGGGAAGTAATCACCAGTCGTACAAAGATGTAAACCTTGTGGGCAACAATAATGATTGGCTTGGCAGGACTTGCTCACTGGCACAATAGTGGCATGGATGTTGTGGAGGTAACTAGTGCCACTTTGATCATGTTTAAGGTCCACTACACAAGATGAAACCTGGCACCACTATTGGCCCAAGAACCTATGACTAAACAGATCACAGACTCTAGAAGAGAATATATTACCATTATTCTACTAAATGAACATAAGTATTAAACCAATTCCTCATGATTTATCATTTCATCTATATATTAAGGCACATGTGCTCAACACTTTGGTTTGCAATAGATGGTGATTAACACAGAGACCTATAACTGAACAAGTATAGAGAATAAGAGATTGTAGAATGTTCAGCCCTAACTGGAACATATATACCCTATTCCTACTCCAAAGGTTCAAGGCTCACTGTAGAAGAGGAGGCAGAAAGACTGTAAGAGCCAAAGGTTAACAACCATAAGGAAAAATTGGAGGATAGAGCAAGTCCGAGGACCTTGGTCAGACTCAGCAAAAAGAGCACACAGATCTTGATACAGGCTGGACCTGGGGCAAGAGAGATCATCACACTTGTGACTCCTCTCTGGGCCTGGAGGGGAAACGAGGATGGAGGACACAGGGTGAAAATCCAATCCTAACTGGGACTGGACATGTAGCTGGGCTGTGTGTCCAGATAAAGCTGAGTCAGATTCATGAAGAGAGCTGAGTCTGGGCCGGGAGGACTGGAGTGGACTAGCAGCTGTGGCTCGGGGTGAGAGCGGAGTGGACTAGCAGCTGTGGCTCGGAGTGAGAGCGCTGGATCAGCCTCAGCCAGAGGGCGTGGAGATGCTCAGACTAGAGTTGTTCATGTCATTAAGATTATTCCATCACTCATTTTTCCAGCACTCAGCATGCATTTAGTGTTTCCTGTTTGCGTTATTAGTTTTTGTCTGAGGGAGTAGAGTTACAACATTAACTTAGAGATTAGAACGCTCCATTGCGTGCATAAATCTTCTCTTCTGTAGCTTTACAAACATAGAAATTAAGATTGAGCAAGTTTTCTAAAGTTGTTGCATCTGAGAGTGGCTCAGAGGACTCTATGCCCTGAGCCCTGATGCCTGAGCCTAATTTTGAGCAACTTAATGTTTGGTGACTTGTGTCTGTTTCCCACAACCAAGCAAGCTGTTAATTAAACCCAGTGCAGCCTCTCCTGGCAATGACGCTGGCGTCAGGAGACCCACTGAACACCTGTACTGCCAAGAATGAAGCGACTACTTTATGGTCACTATTAGCCGTGACTGCGATGCTTGGCCAATTAATATAAGAGGACGTGAGAAGGTCGGTTGCATGTGTTTTGGCCTGGGTCTCAGACTCCAGACTATGACTCCATATCTCCCTCTAAGTAGACAGTAATAGACTTTAACCCACCTTGTACTTCCTCTTCTAGCAGTTAATGTGATTTCTGTTCCTGGTGCCTCTGTGTCACTGGCCTTCCTAAGGGATAGAAAAAGGAAAAGAGGAGCTCATCCATGGATAGCTGACATCTTCCTTCAGCTGACACTAACACTGGGAAACAAGATTAAACATCTACCTCCAGCAACACATAGGTTTTCATATCCCAGGTAAGAAAGAAAGAAGGATGATGGGTCTAACCTAGAGTGGAGCCAATAACAAAAAAAAAAGAAAAGAAAAGAAAAGAAAGCCACATTTAAAGGCTGTAACATTTACAGACGCAGGTTCCAAACAACATTAGTCAGGAATAGTTAACCTTGAAGTGAATTTCTACAAAACTAGGCATATGAATTCCAGACCTGTTCTAAATTAACTTAATTGCTGCTCTGCTTAAATTTACATAGATCTCTTCATTCAATTCTGGTTTAATTCGGCAAATCACTCTATAACATTTTAACTGTGAAAAGTTAAGTAATAAACTTTCTGCAAAGAGAGGTGCTAGGAAATATTTAGGAAAAAATTGCACAACTTAACACAGATTTGATAATTCAGTACATGTACAAATAACTGTAGATGAAAAGTGTAAGAAAACCGTGCGTTCTGGAAATACAGACTACAAACAGGCAAGAACACAGGCAGAAATGCATCGGGAAGAGGTAAATGGATTATAAAATACAAGAAAAACTTCTGTGCAAAGAGAGAGATCTTCAAGAGTCAGCCAAAAAGAGCAATCCATGCTAATGCTATTAATCCTGCTTTCTGCCCTTACTATCTTCAACCTCCCTTATGATCGGCCCTGGCTGTAACATTTACAGCTCTGGCTTCCTAAAGCCCCTTATGTAAGTGATGGGGATTAGCCAGTGCCATGAAGACTAGTCACCGAGCTTGTCCTACCAATGTTGGTTTTAAACCAATAAAAGTGCAAAAAGTAATGAGCATATTCCTCCCAAAGCTGCCAGCCATCCCACTCCACCCTTTCTCAGTTTTGTATCAGTTCTTTGAGAATTTCATACAATGCGTTTTGATTATGTTCAACTCTTTATCTAGCCTCCACAAACTGTCTCCTCTTCCCAGCCCACACCACTGTCTTTTCTTGAACCCATCAGGTCCACTTCGTGCTCTTGAATGTGTGATCCTCCCTGGAGAGCAGGCCACCCACCACAGGCCACACACTCAGAGAAAACTGACCTCCCTTCTCCCATCACCTATTAGTTGGGAATACCTCCTTAGCTTAGGGTGGTCCTTCATACCCATCTCCCTTCTTCCATCACCTATTAGTTGGGAATACCTCCTTAGCTTACGGTGGTCCTTCATGCCCACCTCCCCTCTCCATGCTGAAATTTTGTTTAGACAAGAAGGCAGCATCCTCTCATTGTCCTTGATGAAGGAGCTTATAGAAAGGACAGCTGCTAAAATTTGTTTGGACCCTGGCTCCAGCTCCAGCATGCATTAACTTTCAAGGTAAAATGTGTGTGTGTGTGTGTGTGTGTGTGTGTGTGTGTGTGTGTGTGTGTGTTGTATAGATCATATAGATGTGCTTGTATATGATTTTAAAATAATAGAGATATATAAAATCCCTATTAACCCCCACTAGCCTTGAGATGCATGAATTGCTCATTTCACCAAAACAGTTAAAAAATCAGAGTTACAGAATTTACATCAGTACAAGTCAGAGTCAGAAATAAAGCCTAAACCTGTCAGGACTCAAAACGCATCTTACTCCTGTGTTATCTAGCTTTGCATGAGAGTATGCAGAAATTCACTAGCAGGCCTAGAAGTTTAAAAACTGGAGTTAGAATGGAAAATAGATTTACCAAACTCTTAGTCAGTAAATTGCTCTATGTGAGGCTTTGGGCAAGTAACCAGAAAAGGAGGTAGGGGAGGAGAGGCTATCTGTCCCTTTCACAGGTTTGAAGGGTGTTAAGAACAATTATAAAAACAAAAAAAAATCAAACATAAGACAGCTCTCCTCCAGAAGCAATGAGAAGCCATCATGCACGCTGGAACTATTTTTCTGCTGGAATTAAAATTATAGCTGCTAAATAGTGTCCAGTTTCATAAATGCTGTACCCAGTTACATAAATGCTGGACCAGGACCTGTTTATATATTTATTAGTACTGCATATCTAGTGTCTGAAAATTATTGTAATCACATAGCTTAGTATTTCTCATTACTATTTGATAGCTTCTATTGAGCTCTCTCCTAAGGTAGGCTACATTGCTGAACTCTTTATTATTAACAGTAGTTAAGGTAATAATTTTAATTGTTTTTAAATAGGATGGATACATAAATATATTTACTCTGCCTTTCTCACTTCCTTTGATTCCTATGTACCAGAGCGCAGCAAATGCACTCAAGCTTCAGAATAACTCTAAACAATGTAACTGTAAACCCAGAATCCCTTCCATTCTTTTTCCTAATTTCTAAACTAAGATTTGCCTTTAAGGTTTGAATGGGTAACACCAAGATCATGTGGCACATAAATCCTTAAGATGAATTGATGTTAAGCCATCCTCATGCCCAAGAAGAAATCACTCTGAGGACACTGTGACTCTGGGTTCTCGTAAGAGCCCATCCAGAACTGAGGCCAGCGACGACACAGCAGCCTAGCCTTGCAGAAGAGTTAATAATGATTTGCTGAGAAGCCGTTAAGTCTTTTATGTGATCATAGACACACAGGAAAACTGCATGTATTTGTCAATTTTTATCAACTTCATATCTTTCCCTCAAGGGTACAAAATGTAGTGAAAAAAGCTAGCAGAACAATCCAATACAGATTCAATTCAAAATTAAGAGACTGTCAAGCCAAGCTTTTCATCCAATGCCCATGTGAGTTCTGAGGAAGAAAGAATTCCTTTTACTGGAAATTACCGAAAGGTTTGGTGAGTGTGTGATTTGAATGAAGCCTAACTACAAAGCATCTGTAAATAAGAACATGTGTACGCTAACTTAAACAAGCAGAGGCAAGGATGCATAGCATTCCTCTTTCCTGTCCTGTGGGATACACAACTTCAGAAGAGCACGGTAAGCGGCTCCGGCTTCTCAAATGAAACACTGGGAGATATGTAAAGACTTTGAACCATGCAATAGCCAAGAATAAAATTTTATGAGGGGATTAATGTTATAATACAGTTTATACATAAGAAGATTAATCTGCCATCAGGGGACAGTGTGGGCACTCAGGGAGGAACTTCAAGGGAGTGGAGGGAAGTGGAAAAAGTTGGCCAGAATCCTCTAGAAAGACTGAGGTTTTCTCTGAGGGACGACAGAACTGAGTTGTAGATAGAATATTCTGTCTTGGAATAAATAAGAAGAAAACAATGTGCCAAAATTTGTCTTTGGAGCAAAATAAAAATACAGAAGAAAGGGTCACCATGATAAGGGTCTGAATGAGATGGTAGAACTTACGGCTCTCTCTACAAAACAACGAGGCAATAAGAATATGTAGGTACTGTATTTAAAACTAAACTAAAACATATAATAAATTTTGGATTTAAAAAAAGAATATGTAAGTACATATTGTGGAAAAACTAAAATCAGGAATTTAGATTACAGAGAATGAAAAACCAGCAAGTGTTGCAGAAACTGTAGACAAGTGGGGCAATTTAGGCAGCTTGTTGTGTAGCTATGGGAAGATTTCCTCGAGAGAGTGTAGATACCAGTAAAGCCGATGGATGAGTACTGCGGTGCTCGGGATCCAAACTCAAGCCTTTTCAACAGACTGAAGATAAAAGTTCAGTTCAGGGGAGAGATGGCTCAGCACACTGTCTGCTCTGCCTGAGGTCCTGAGTCCAACTCCCAGCAACCACAGGGTGGCTCACCACCATCTATATTGGGATCCAGTGCCCTCTTCTGGCATGCAGATAGAGCACTCAAACATAAAATAAATAAATATTTTAAAGTACAGTTCCATCAGAAATTTAAGAACTTCGGGGCTGTGTTATCAGAACTACCGTGAAAACAACGTCTGATGTACAACAGCTTGATCTGGAACTTTCATTTCTTGGACAAACAGGAAGGAGGAGTAATGGCAAGTTTAAGGGTAAAGCCAGGGAGCGCATGCTGACAGTGTACGGCTGTCAGTCTCCCGTGCTTCTGTAGGCCATAAGGATTCCTTCCGTGCCCCCTCCCCATCTGCGGCTGATCGCTGATGATAGAGCCTCCATGGAGTGTGTAAATGAAACTGTGGTCAGAGAGTTTGTCTTCCTTGGCTTCTCGTCTCTGGCTGAGCTGCAGCTGCTGCTCTTTGCTGTCTTCCTGTCCCTCTATTTGTTCACACTGAGCACCAACGCTGTGATTGTTTCTACCATTGTGCTAGACCGAGCCCTCCATACGCCCATGTACTTCTTCCTTTCTGTCCTGTCCTGTTCTGAGACCTGCTACACCTTCGTCATTGTTCCCAAGATGCTTGTTGACTTGCTGGCTCGGAAGAAGAGCATCTCCTTCCTCGGCTGCGCCATCCAAATGTTCACCTTCCTCTTCCTTGGCTGTTCCCACTCCTTCCTGCTGGCAGCCATGGGTTACGATCGCTACGTGGCCATTTGCCACCCTCTGCGCTACACGGTGCTCATGGGACACAGGGTATGTGTGGGGCTAGTAGCTGCCGCGTGTGTCTGTGGCTTCGCTGTGGCACAGACAATCACATCCCTGGTGTTTCGTCTACCCTTCCGCTCTTCCAATCAACTCCACCACTTTTTCTGTGACATCTCTCCTGTGCTCCAGTTGGCATCTCACCACCCCCACTCCACTCAGATCACCATCTTCCTGCTTTGCGCACTGGTCCTGGTTATCCCTCTCTTGTTGATCCTGGTATCATACATCCACATCATTTCTGCCATCCTCCAGTTCCCTTCCACGCTGGGCAGGTACAAAGCGTTTTCCACCTGTGCCTCTCACCTCATTGTTGTCATAGTGCACTATGGATGTGCCTCTTTTATCTACCTAAGGCCCAAGTCCGGCTACTCTTCGAGCCAGGATGCACTGATATCAGTATCCTACACTATCCTAACTCCATTATTCAATCCAGTCATCTACAGCTTAAGAAACAAAGAGTTCAAATCAGCTCTTCATAGGGTAATAGGAAGAACGGTTACCCTAAGACAATGTTGACCTACAGGAGACTTTTTATTTCTCAAATAACTAAGAATAATGGACTCAGAGGGAAATTCTCAACATGGAAATAACTAAGCAGTAGAGCGTCACGGTCAGAAATTAGAGAATTTTTTTCCCCTCACTTCCATTATAAAATTCAGAAATGCATAATTTCTTGCCTTCATGACATGAATTATTGTCCAGTAAAGAATATTACATGAACATATCTCTGTTCTAGGGGGCCAGTGCTGTGACTAATCTCAACTGTCAATTTGAATAGGATCTAGAGTCAGCTAAGATACATGCTTCAGGCAGATGCATGAAAGCATTTCCAGAAGAGATTAGCTAAGGAGAGATGTTCCCTCAACGTGAACAGAACCTTTCAGCATGTAGCCTGGGTGTAAAGAGGGCTGAGGCAAAAGGTGTTTGCTGCCTGCTTTCCCATACCGCATCGCGGATGTTGTGTTGTTACAGCCACCAACACCATCCTTTGATGGCCTCTTTAGAATCCCAACGTGGACAGAAGACACATGAAACTCCAGGAACCTCCCAGGCCTTCAGCACAAACTTTTTGAACGCTGAGAAGTCAGCTTCATGGAATAAGCATCTATAATGTTCTCAGCCTCTGCAGCATGTGAATAGCCACTACTGACCCCCAGGCAGTCCCCTACCTTGTGGGTCACACTGCTGGCTCCACTCCTCCAGAGGGTCACACTACTGGATCCACTCCTGCAGACAGCCCTGTCTAATGCACATAGGAAGCTCTCTTCTTCAAGGCTGTGCTCTTTCTGAATAATTTCTGAATTATATTATTTCAATATAATTAAGTTACAATTTTAATGAGCTAATTGGACAACTACCAGTACAAAATTTGATGTATATGATAGAGCCAATTAATGCTCTCATGAGAAAGTCAGGAAACATCTTCCTTGGTGTTTCTTTTTTAATTAATTATTTTTTAAGTATTTATTCAGATATACTGTACGCTGATAATACCAGTGTATCTAATGAATATGACTATCTTATACACTGGGACAAATCTTAGCTTAAAGTCTATTTCATTCAACATTCACCATGTGGAAAGCTCTGTGAAAAGAGTCACCAGCATCTGATCTTCATGTGACTCAGGAGTCCACACGTGTTTAGAGCCAGAACTAGAGAAAGCTCTTTTGTTTGTCTTTTTATGACGGGCTAGGAAACAGAACACTGTGATTCAGACGCTGTGTGTGGTTCTTCCCAAGATCTGCCTCAGAATGACGCTTCTTCCCAGTACCTGCCTCAGAATGACGGTTCTTCCAGGATCTGCCTCTGAATGATGCTTCTTCCCAGGATCTGCCTCAGAATGACAGTTTCTGGATTCATTTTTTTTCTTCCTGTTTTCCTTTTCTTCCACAAATTACTTCTTTAGTGATGAGGACTGGTGACCCAGATCTTCTAGGAACTGAAATAAGAGAAAAAGAAAAGGGATCTCCCATCCAGAAACCTGCTTGTTTTACAGAGTAAAGCCTGTCCGCTAACAATGTTAGTCCGCTTCATTTCTTCCACAGCTTTAAAGCTTGAGACATTATGGGGCTAGGACTTAAAGAAAAATAAATATTAAAGCAAGCCTGATTTAATTTACATAGCCACTCAATTACTTTTTCATTTGCCTGACATCTTCTGGCCTATCAGGTTGTCTCATGGAAAGGAAATGGATGTGTAACCCCCTAGTATGAATCCTTTAATATGTCAATTGTTTATGCTTGTACTGCATGATGTTTCTTTAAAATGTTGCTTCACGTATACCGTAAAGCCACCTTGAAAAGTATGCATGTTATAGATGATAAACTCATACAAAGAGAACCAAAATGATTTCCCTACTGATATATAGAACTAGTGTTGGGTGCACACCTACTGCTAAACAGTGCCCTCCTATGACCCTTCATCTCACCGATCACTCTCATTAACGTAAGTATGCAACCTCAACTGTAAAAGACAAGTCCCCTGACATCTGTAGAAAACACATCAGCCTTTGGTAAATAGCCTTCAAATCTTGTTCTTTTCCAAGGATAGTGGACACTATTGATTTGGGGTCAGATACAGAGGACTAACAAGCAGAAAGATCATTATGTGTTGAAAAGTCATGAGTATAAGGGTCAGCAAGGCAGCTCAGTGGGCAAAGGCGGAAGCTACCAAGCCTGAGCCCTAGAACAAGCATGGTGGAAAGGGAAATTATCATTTGCCTCCACATACGTGCAATGGCATGTGCACACCAACATACATGTACACACACAATTGATAAATAATGAAAAACCCTTAAAACAGAAAATGAACAGCGCCCCCTCAAACTCAAACAAACAAAAATGTTGTGAATATTAGATTGCATTTCCAGGCATTTGATTCTTCTTATTTTTTCATATGACTAAAGAGTTAATATACCTTTGTCACTTAAATTTAAACTGAATGTCTAGGTCATTACACACACACACACACACACACACACACACACACACACACACACCCTCCCTGATAACTTTATCTCTAAATTCTAAATATGACTTGAAGAAAAATGGTACAATTCTGAGATTTGAAGTTTGTTTTTGAAGAGACCAAGATCCTGCAGGCCCTTGGCCTAGGCTATAAATGCTCCTGAGTTTACTGAGTCGACAGCAGCCTTGGGTTTCAGGCATAATAGTAATGTGTAGAATTATGGTGACACAGAGAGAAAAGGGCTAGGGAGGAAGGAAGCTCTGCTCCCAACAGCTGATAACGCTTTCACTGCTGAAGAAAACAAGACAACAGACTCCACAGAAAACAGCCTAATGGTCCACCAACACAACACATGTTTCCTAAAAGACATCCTGGAAAAGACAATAATTACACTGGTGTCGTGCAATAATGCATCCAAGAGATACCTGCATCAAGAATACCAAGGGCAACAGTCTGGGCTTACTTAAGGCAAAAATAATACATGAACTTATATATGAACTACTTTAATTTTTTTTTTTACTTAATTAGCACTAAGTAGTGAGCTAGGATTCCAACACCAGACCTGGTTTCCCTCTTGTTGAGCAGGTCATAAGTCCAGTTGGAAAGCTGTTGGTAACTGCTAAGCTCTGTGTACCTCACCCTGGGTTAGCAAACCCTGTTGGTCATTGATGTGGTTCATCGTCATAGCTGGGGAGGACTGTTGGTTGTTTCCCTTCTTTGTACCATGAAACCTAGTCCTCAGGGAGGAGGTATTCAGGTCAGTTTCAGCTCAGGGGCTCCTGAGCCCATTTATAAAGTGCATGGTGTCTTCAGCAGTCAGGACTAACCATCTATCTGTGGGAGGCAACCAAGGACAACAGCTATAGGCTGTGTGTTTTAGGAGTCTCTTGAGCAACATTGGCCAACAATTCAAAACAGGATTTCTCGTGGCTGGTATTTGGGTTTGTTTGGTTTTTGTTTTTTGTTTTTTTTTTAAGGTGTAACAATGAATTGTTTTATATCACCTTGACACAAGTTAAAGTCATCTAAGAGGAGAAAACTTTGAGTAAGAATATGCCTCCACAAGAACAGGTTGTAGACAGTCCTATAAGGCATTTTCTTAATTAGTGATTGATTGATGGTGGACGGCACAGCATATGGTGGGTGGTGATAGCCCTGGGCAGGTTGTCCTGGGTTCAACTAAAAAGCAGGCTGAGCACGCCATAAGGAGCAAGGCAGTAAACAGAACCAATTCCATGGTTTCTGCATCAGCTCCTGACACCAAGTTGCTGCCCTGTTTAAGTTCCGATGCTGACTTCCTTCAATGATTAACAGTGATATGGAAGCATAAGTCAAATAAAACCTTTCTTCCTCAATTTGCTTTTAGTCATGGTGTTTCATCACATCAATAAAAACCCTAACTAATCACACACCTATAATCCCTCTGTACTGGCTAGTTTTGTGTGTCAACTTGACACAAGCTGGAGTTATCACAGAAGGGAGCTTCAGTTGGGGAAGTGCCTCCATGAGATCCAGCTGTGGGGCATTTTCTCAATTGCCCCTTGTTGGTGGTGCCATCCCTGGGCTGGAGGTCTTGGGCTCTATAAGAGAGCAGGCTGAGCAAGCCAGGAGAAGCAAGCCAGTAAAGAACATCCCTCCATGGCCTCTGCATCAGCTCCTGCTTCCTGACCTGCTTGAGTTCCAGTCCTGACTTCCTCTGGTGATGAACAGCCATGTGGAAGTAAGCCGAATAAACCCTTTCCTCCCCAACTTGCTTCTTGGTCATGATGTTGTGCAGGAATAGAAACCCTGACTAAGACACCCTCTGTCTGTAATACAGACATACCCTTAGTAGATACCCAAGCAATGAAGGTAAAGTTAGTTTGTAGAAACAAGCAGCTATGTTTAAAAGTGACATCTAATTGAAGGGCAGACAAAGTGATGAATCAGGGAAAGATTTGATAGAATGAGTCAGAGATAGGATATACCTGTTGCATGTAGCTCTCATTACGCTGCCTTAACTCTGGGAATGGGCTGCACTACCAGCCCCCACCCAGCTTCCCTTGACTCCACAGATAAAAGACACACACACACAGGTTGCTCATTTTCAAATTGCCTTCTGACACAATGGCTGGGTGCTACTATCTACCACCTGGAAAAGCATGCCCTTAACAATATTCTTATCTTTGCACCTCCCACGTACCCTAACTTTAGTTGCTCAGTTGACTCTAGTCCCTGCTAAACATCCCTGACTGCCTGCCTGTAGGAGCAGCCTATGTGGCCACTCCATTTCAAGATCTTAAATGGCTGGTCAACTTTTCTTCATCAGAAGCATGGCAAACTCTCTCGTCCTAGCTGTATCTCTCCTCTTGCCCCCAGGAACCTAAAAGTACCGCCTATCCCTTCAGCAATTGGCCCATGGCTTCTTAACTGACAGATCAAGAACCAATTGGGGACCAGGACCTTAGCATCAGAACCATCCTACATATACCCAGCTCTCACGAAAACAGACAGGAAAGATGACTTAGGCAGTGCAGAGAGAAAGAGGCAACTGTTTTACCAGACTGTTTTACAGAGACAGGTTACAGATGAAGACAGAATGAACCAGAGCATGAGGAGCTCAAAGATTAGAATAGATTAGCAGAGTTAATTTGAGGCCAAGCAGACCAGTTTAGGTCAGAGGCCAAAAGAAGCCAGTTTGAATGAGTCAGCTTGGAGCAGAGTTTTAGACCAAAACAGCTGAGTGGTAACAGCCAGCCAGGATTCAGAAAGAACTAGAAAGGGTGAGCTTATTTAGCAGTAAGCCTCTGAGATGACAGTTACATTAGGCAAATAAAAGTTACATTTACAAAAGACAGTTTCCAAATGTCTGCTAATAAAATAACTTAAATATCCAATTTACTGGTTAAATTTATGTATTCAATGAATAAACAGTGCTTCCAAAAGTGTTAAAATGTAATGGGCTTCTTCTTCCAGAAAACACAAATGGCAGATGATGCTTGCAGCAGGAGGACCAGGAGGACCAGAACAACCAGGATTAGGAGGCCACAGAGACTTCCACTGCAGTCTTTGGCAGCAGTCAAAGTCAAGGCTGTGGCCATGGTTGAAGCCAAAGGGCTGGCAGAGAGAAAGCCAAAGACAGGTGTAACTTTAATTTTTTTCAAACCTTGTTTTTAATGATGGCTCTTAAATGCTTTAACCTCCCTTGTGGCCCACCACCCACCAGACGTAGTAAAAAAGAAAGGATAGGGGAGAAATGGACCTGTTTAGAAAGGTTCTTTGAAGCAACTCCCATCTGTGTTGTCTGGAAATCAGCAGTTCAGTTCACGGGTTAGCAGGCAGCAGGAGCTTGATCCACTCACAAACACTTTATGGACACACCAGGAGTCCAGGTTGGTAGAACTGTGTTAGCAATGGTTCATGACTAACATGACCTAGCAGAGACAGCCAGGCCTCAGCCCTGGCTCGATTCATCAGGAGGGACAAACAGGAACACCAGGAGAAGTTAACAGCTGTGCCTCTCTCAGGGAAACAAAAATCAGCAAAGACATGAGATTCATAATCGTTGCACAGATAGCTGTTCCAGCAAGCCAAGCTCTCTCTGTCACTCCGTGGAGACCTATTTATACCCTGCAAACATCACATGTCCTTCATGTGCCCTGCCTCAGCACATGCATCCAATCAGCCCAAGTCCTTGGAAGTGGCAACAAACTGCAGCACACCACCAGAAGTTACTTGCTGCATTTCTTTCTGTGAAGTCCCAACAAATGCAACTCTACACAATGTAAGGTGGACCAATACAAGCATGTTGTTAGCAAAGAATCCTTCATCACGTGTCCTTTCACATGCTTGCTTTAGCAGAACATCCTCTCTCCTGTGTCTGCTTCAGTGAAACATTCCTTCTCGAGTATGTGTTAGCCTTTCACACCTGTGTCCACTTTAATGAAATGTTTCTTCACTTGTTTAGCCCACCATCCAACCGACTTTCCAAAGAACCCTTAAGTTTCTACTTCAGACAGAGAGTATGGATTCACTGCTTGTGATTATAGGTGTGTGAAGACAAGGTGGTTGATCCCTGTCATAAAGCTGGGTCACCTACTTAAGGACATAAAGATCAAGTCCCTGGAGATCACCTGTTCTCCCTGCCCATCTGAGATTATTGGCTTTTTCCTGGGGACATCCCTAAAAGATGAGGTTCTGAAGATCCTGCCAGTGCAGAAGCTAACTCGGGCTGGACAGCAGACCGGGTTCAAGGTTTTTGTCGATACTGGGGACTCAGTGTTAAATGCTCCAAGCAGGTAGCCACTGCCATCCGAGGGGCCATCATCTGGGCCAAGCTTTCCATTGTCCCTGTGCAGACAGGCTACTGGGGAACAAGATTGGCAAGCCCCACACTGTTCCCTGAAAGGTGACAGGCCACTGTGACTCTGTGCTGGTGCATCTCATCCCTGTCCCCAGAGGCACTGGCATTGTCTCTGCTCCTGTGCCCAAGGAGCTGATGATGGCTGGTATTGATGATGGCTGCACATCAGCCAGGGGCTGCACTGCCACCCTGGGCAACTTGGCCAAGGCCACCTTCGATGCCATCTTCAAGACCTGCAGCTACCTGATCCCCAACCTCTGGAAGGAGACTATGTTCGCCAAGTCTCCTTAACAGGGGATTCACTGACCATCTTGTGAAAACCCACACTTATCTTGTGAAAACCCACACTAGAGTCTCTGTTCAGAGAACCCAGGCTCAAGCTGTGGCTACCACATAAGGGTTTTTATACAAGAAAAATAAAGCAAATTAAGTTTGTTTAAAAAATAAAAAAGATGTTGTAATAGTATTTTAGATATAGCTTTCTGGATTTTTATTACAGAGCAGATTCATCTCATAAAGATGTTTACTAGGTGCTAGAGAAATGACTTGGTAGGTGGACAGAGTACTTGCTACTCTTTCAGTGGATCGAGGCTTAGTTAGTTTCCAACACCCATACTGATAATGACACCACCTGTTTCTCCAGCTCCAGGCAACACAACATCCTCCTCCATCACATCCTCCTCTGATCTCTGTGGGCATCTGCAGTCATGCCACAATACCCACACAAGTAAATGATAAACAAAAGAATCACCATGCAGGAAGCTGGCTAATTCCCAAGGTATCGTGGGACTTCAGCTCCACGAATGGCTGCTCTTAGAACTATGATCAAGGTTCCCCATAACATCTGCTCCCAAATGATGTTGCTGTGCAATAATTAGGTTCTTAGCAGTCTATGAGAAGTGGTAAGAACAACTGTCATAGAAGTTTAGATACGACATGTAAACAGCAACGCAGAGAGAACCTGTGCTGTTCTTGAGGGTCATGATTATCCCTGATATCCGACATGTGTGCTCAGTCTTCCAAGACTTAGTACTCAAATTAAATCTATATCAGATTGCAATTTATGCCTCAATGGCTTGCTGTGAGCCTCATGGTCTCGGGGACCCCCTGGTGGGAAAAGCCCTGATGTTTGGAGAACAAATTTTATGACAGGGCATAACAATTTGTTGCATGATTTATTGGTTATGTTTTAATATCCTGATTAATGATATCTTTTCATCCAGAATTCCCTCAGGTAATGATCCTGTGAGCTCTTAGCTCCACATTATTTTTCCCATGGCTCCCTTAGAAAAGTTGAGAGTTTTAAAAGTCATTAATCTTCAGGTGTGAGAACATCTCCTAGAATAACTGCAGAAACATGGAAAATAAAAAGGGACCACATTGGGATAGGAGGTCAATAAAGAAGCTGAAGCCTTTAAGAACTAATTTTATTTTTTGAGATTATAACAGAATTACACCATTTCCCCCTTCCTTCTCCTTCCAAACCTTCCCAAATACTCACATTCCACTCTCTTTCAAATTCAAGACCTCTTTCTCTTTAATGTATGGGTGATACATACATACGCATGCGCGCGCGCACACACACACACACACACACACACACAGCCTGCTCAGCATGTGTAATGTTGCTTGTATGTCGCTCTCAGTGCTGACTCTTTGGTGTTGGGTTACTGATTAGCGTGCCCTCCCCTGGGGCAGACGAGTGCCTCCTGTTTCAACAGATATATAACTTTGTTTTGCATTTGGCTTGTTCAGAAAGCCTTTCGTTTCTTTGTTGAAGTTACAGAACTTGGGTTTGCCTTGCTGGAGGGCTCTGAAAAGAACTCCTTGGGCTGGTGTAGTGTGGAGCTCTGTGCCTGTCACCAGTGACATCCTGTTTGGATGCTCATCATTTTCTATTATGGATATATCACTTCTGTATATAGCACACAAAAAGAAAGGGCTAAACTGAAGTAGAATTATGACATTTCTGTTACTTTGGCTACAAAGGTAGTCCTACAAGTAAAGTATGTATCCTATCATGCAGACCTTATGTCCTAGGGCAGATGGTTAGGAACTGTTTAAAACTAAGCACACTGATTACAGGAGTTATCATGGGGGAGACTCTGCTAAGACCCAGAGCAAATGTGTCATGGGCTTTGATCAGGAAGCAAGTCTTAATCTAAGCTGTGAAAACAGCTGATGTTTAGCTGGTGCCAGGTCCCAATAAACCCAATGTTTGTGTCCCCAAAGAAATATTTATTTTAAGACCATTGGATAAGAATAAACCACAGGAACAACAGTAACACACAATATATTATATTCTGGAAATTATTCATCTCCTGTAAATATTATTTCACATCTTTCCTTATTTCTTTATAGATGAACACTCTCTGATCTCTTGCCCTACCATGTGTGTATTTTCTCAACCCTAAATCTCTATGTCTATCATTCACATTGTTTTAGAGAAAGACTTCTATCTGTCTCATATAATGGAAGAAGTCTCAAATATTTACTCGAGTCTATGCAATGCTATTTTCTGGTATGTTGTTGGCTGTTATAATCGGAATTCAGCTAAGAAAGCCACGTAATGGCAACTACTTGAAACAAGCAGTCAGTTCTGGGAAATGGTTGTGTGGATGCGCAGGCTTTGAAGAATAAGGAAGAATTATGTGCTTACACTTGCAGTGTGGATAGAAACTCCTAGTTCAAAGGCAAGACTCTGGAGATCTAGCACTAGAAGATTCCCACAAGGGGGAAAAAACTTGGAAGTTGACCAAGTTGATTAAATGATAATGGGGTAAATGGTAATGGGGTATACCCAGTGGTGTCAGGAATGGGCCATAATTGCCAAGAAGAATGGTCTGGGTGTAGCTTTTACCTCTGAAGGGATGCAGCGGGGCCGTGTTGACACAAACACAGATCTCACTTTGGATGAACAAAATAGTTTATCCTGGAGCAACTACAAGTCATCATAGCCCACAGATTTACAGATCTGTGACCACAGATTTAAATTTACCAGATATACAATGTCCACAAAATTTAAACATCAAGACAATAAACAGCCCAGAAAAAGTGAGCTATGGAGAAGAACACAAAGTCCTCAAAAGAAGGAAGACAAGAAGCTAATAACCTCTTTTTAAAGTGTGCAACACCTTTAGTCATCAGGAAAACTCAAGCTAAAATTATACTAAGATTTGATCTCAGTTAAACAGAAGGCGCATCATTGGGAATACAAAAGGCAACATACAGGGTGGATCTGAGAACACGGAGTGCTTCACAGCACTGGGGAGAAATGTACACTAGTGTAGACACCTTGCAAATTGATCTTTGAGTTATAAATAGAACTGCCACATGGCCATATACAACTCCTGGCACATACACAAAGCACTTTAGATCATACTAATAAGAAGAAATTTATTTTTAAGAGATATTGAAGGACTGCTTCTGTGTTAAATCCAATCTGTCTACCTGGTCAGATCTCCTACATCCTTCTTAAGAGTCTAGCCTGGTCTACCTGACACTCCCCTATCCACCCCTTCTCCCAAACCCACATGTACCTCATATCCCACACCAAATGCCCAGCCCAGTTTGGATACCCAGTCAATCACTAGCTCCTGCCACTGCCCACAAGCCCCTCCTGAAGCACATCAAACTCTCCACCCAGTCTGATATCCCATGTTATTCTCAAGGACCTAGCCTTGGGAGACTTACCATCCACACTTTCTCCCCAGCCATCAGATCTAGCCTGGGGCCCATATCCAGTGTTGCAGCCTTGTCTTGTCACCCTTGTGCAACCTACCTTTTGCCAAGACCAACTACCCCTCCTTCTCCAAACCATCAGGCCAATCCCATGGCACATGTGACCTGCCCACCTAGCCAGGTCCACTCCATACTCCAGTCTTGGACAAGGAGGCACACCCTGCACATCAGGCCTGTCCCCTCTGTCCACCTGACTTCATGCCACCCAAGCTAATTCCAACTATTAAGCCTAACCCACCCTCACATCCTCATTTCTGTCTCAAGCAGCTACATCCATATCAGACTGAGAACAAAAAAAGCAGTCCCCATGTCCAGATCTCATCACAATAATATAATAACAACAACATGAAAGATCAAGTCAGTATCTTCTAAAATCCACCAGTCTTGTAGAAGAATTTCACAAAGAGAATTTCCTGGTTGAGCCCCAAGACACGAAATATAAAAGAACAATTATTAAAAAGTTTAAGGAGTTTAAAAAAGTCAAAAAAAATCTGGTTGAAATTAAGGAGAAAGAGATTAAGGATAATAAACCCTAGAATGATGCCCACAAAAACACAAGCATGAGGCAGATGGACATGAAAAAGACAAGTTAAGCCTTGAGGACAAAATTCAAAAAGGGGATAGAAATGCTGAAGAAGACTCAAGTTCAAATGAAGATGTAATTTAAAAACCTGATAGCTCAACTGTAAAACTCAAAGGAAAGCCTTACAAGTAGAATAAATCAAGGTAAAGATCGACTATCACAACTCAAATATAAAGTAGAGCACCTAGACCAAATAAGTAAGAAATATAAAAAATGTAAACACATGAAATAAGTAAATAGGAACTGTAGGACATTGTGAAAAAAAAAAGCCTTCAAATTATTGCCATAAAATAAGGAGAATTAACTCAAGACAATGGCATAGACCAGATCTTCAATAAGATCATAGAAAAAACTTCCCCAAACTAATGAAAGACACACCACATTGATACAAAAAGCACAGAGTACCAACTAGACAAGAAAGGTACAAAAGACTGGGAAAGATCACATTTGAGGATATAATATTGGAGAGAAAGCATTGTGAGTAAGGCATTGAGAGCAAGAGCATTGTTGTATATGAGCAGGAGAGAGCAAGATTAGGAGGAGAATGCAGAGTGGAATAACTTAGAAATTAAAAGGTAACTTAAAGCCGGGCGGTGGTGGCACACTCCTTTAATCCCAGCACTTGGGAGGCAGAGGCAGGCAGATTTCTGAGTTCGAGGCCAGCCTGGTCTACAGAGTGAGTTCCAGGACAGCCAGGGCTATACAGAGAAACCCTGTCTCAAAAAAAAAAAAAAAAAAAAAAGGTAACTTAAAATATTAAGGGAACAATACACAGAATGCAGAGAGAAAGGTGGGGGGGAAGAAGATACAGAGAGAGCAGGCTTCTCCTTGCCATGAAACAAAGCAGGTCTTTTCTTAATAGTACTGCAGGCTTAGTCTTATTCTTCTTATGGACTTGACTTTAATTCATCTAGGAATAAGGGGAGAGGCTTTTTCTTTCTCCATGCAATAAAGATTGAAGCTTGTTTTTCATCCAGAACGAGTGAGTTCTTTCTGCACTGGCACTTGGTCTTTTGCTCCATTTACATATGTATTTATGGCTCTGTGTGTTCGTGTGTGTGTGCGTGCGTGTGTGTGTGTGTGTGTGTGTGTGTGTGTGTGTGTATGTGTAAGTATGTAATTATGAGATTGCATGAAAGCTGGGCCCAACTGGTTCAAATGGAGATTTATGAATGTGTAAGCATAAATCTATATATGAATTTATGTGAGTTGAATTCATATTTGCTTGTGTAAAAGTTTTTCCTTCTGCAAGTGTTATTTTCTTCTCCTGGTTCAATAGAAGCTTATTGCCCCAAACTTCCCCCTACTCTGACAAGGCAGAGGCAACTGCACAAGGGGAAAAGGCTCTAGCAATTAATCCTTTACTTAATCCCCTGCTGTTTGCCATCAGTCTCTGCTAACTGCCAGAGACTGCAGTTTCTGGCCCGAAAGGAACTCAAGCAGGTCAGCTACAGCAGCAAAGTGATTTAGACTTAAAATAGGTAAATATTTTACTACTAAACATCAGTCCTGAATATCTCACCCCTGCTGACACTTGTCCTTACCGTCAAGAGAGAACCAAGAAGAAAGGAGAATAACTGGGGCATGACCCCCAGCAAACATATATACCTTTGTTTTCCAAATTTTGCAAAATTAAAAACATCCATCTGCCAAAAGTCTTTTCTTTTGGTAATCCTAGGGTTACTACCAGCAGGTAACAGAATTTGGTTGTATAGAGAGCACACAGAACATATTTTTATTATTTCTTAGGCTTGTTGCCAAGTGATAGAAAATTTTTTCCTTAAATCTTTCCTTTTAATATGTTTCTCATGAAGCTTTGAGGCTTCTAATACATTTCCTATTAGTAACTGGTAAATTTCCTCATCTCCTTGAACTAATGGACCTAGGAAACCTGTATGAGATCAAATATGAGTAATATATAATGGATAGTTTGTATTTCTGATGACCTGTTGTAAATGTATAATTAACAAAGTTAGTTCCAAGTTATCAGTTCATGTTCAGCAATCTCTAGATGCAAACGACTCCTTCTGCATGGAGTCAGTAACTATATAGGAGATTCAGGATAGCACAATAATACCATAAGAACTGCATACAACTCTTAAGTTTTAAACTCAAGTATATGGACTTTTGATCATTTTGTCTGACTTGTAACATGCCATCCCCATTTTGTTTGCAACTGTGTAGACTGTTGGTGCCTCTAGAATTAGTGTTCTCTTGACTATATGTGGAAGAATCCAATTCATTTTTTATAAACTATATACATTTGCTTCTCAGTTATTTGTTATTTTCTCCCAAGTAGTTACTGTAAACTCCTTGCCAATATTCATTGATCATAATCTCAGCATTAGTAAGAGGTACTACAATTTCAGCTGGATCTGTTCCTAACAGTTGATGTAATCTTATTCTACCTTTTATAATTAATTCAGAAATCTTTTCTATTTTTTACTTTATGAGCTAAGAAAATCCATCCCATAATACTATCTTCCCTTTGCATAATGAGCCCAGTAGGAGAATGAGTCAAGGGTAAAATGACCAAAATACACTTAAGGGTAGGATCAATTTTATCCACATATCCATCTTGCAGTCTTTGTTCTACAAGAGTTAACTCTTTCTGCTTCATACCACCAGAAGTTTTTGGTATGTTTCTCTCTATGGCGATGTCGGCCGCCTTTCTGTCCAGCGGAAATAAGGAGGCAACAACGAGCTCTTCTCCATGCAGTTTAATCAGGAACCTTCATTTTTACTTCTCTAGCTAGCTTCTTTTATATTCTCCTATATCTTCTTCTTACATCTTACTAGTCACATCTTTCTACTTTCTTCTTACTTACTCCTATTTCCTACTTACTCCTATTCCCTACATCTTACTACATACATCTTACTTCTATTCTTATTCTTACATCTTACTTCTATCTTTACATCTTACTCCTATTCTTACATACATCTTACTTCTATATCTACATACTTACTCCTATCTATACATACTTACTCACTATTCTACATATGTACTCCTATCTATCACATCTTACTTACTATTACTCCAGCCCCCAGCCCTTGTGGGTTAAATACTTTCCCTGGTCCCAATCAGCATCAGCTACATGGCAAAGCACAATAGGCTGCAGGAAAATCATGCCAGCTTGCATCACAAACTAGAGGCACACAGCTTTTCCAACTAAGGCTTATTTATCTCAATGCTCTCTGCTCTGGCCAGAGACCAGGTGTTCAATATATATATATATATATATATATATATATATATATATATATATATGGTGGCAGCTGCAGCTCCCCACATGGCGACTCAACAAATGGAGTTCAACTATGCAATGTAAGGTGGATGAATACATATGTGTTATTAGCGAAGAATCCTTTATCACATGTCTTTTCATGTTTACTTTAGCAAAACATCCTTTCACCTATGTCTGCTTCAGGAAAACACTCCTTCACATGTTTGCCCTGTAAGGTTTTCCTGATATTTTATGTAATTCTTACCCCTTATAAGTCTAGTGAGGCTAATGGTAATGCCTAGACCAGAGATAAGATTTAAAACAATGTCTTTGATGTGTTCAAAATTGTACTATCATGCATTCATATATAAGAATTGCCAGCTAAACTTTGTAATATGAATATAATGTTTTTGATATTGATTTTTTAAAAAAGGAATGAAATGTTTAAAACTGGGTTTTGTTTGTTAAAGTTATGGTTAAGGGTTGCAAGAAAAATTATTGAGAGATTTACTGTAAGTTGCTGAGGGATTAGTGCAAGTTGTAGAGGGACAGAGAAACAGAGAAAAAAACAAAAGAGGGGTAAAGAGACAGAGGGACAAGAGGCTATACTGGCCACCGTGGTGAGAAAGACCAGTGCATGTATGCACTGAGAATGGAGAACTTGAGGGAAAAAGCATGTCGCAGAAAGACTGTGGATGTGTAAATGTGGGAAAGGTGTAGTGAAGAGATAAAATGTTTGGAAGAGGGTTTTAGAAAATGGAGTCTAGTAAAGTGAGGACAAGAGATGAACAGTCTAGAGACAAATGAGAAAAAGAGTTAGTTTGCCTTAGAAATAAAAAGTAAATAAGAAGATAATCCAAATTCTATCAAAACATGATAACAATAGAAAACATGAAATAACTGTGGTTGTTGCCAGGAAGAGGTTGTTTTGCACATACGATTGTCTGTTATCATTAAGCCAGTGAGAGATGCCTGCTGGTCCTT
>NW_022196905.1:221949555-221950549 GCF_008632895.1 Mastomys coucha
AATATGACATATGATATTATTTATTCATCTGGCTAGAGATCTGTCTGTGCCTGACAGTACCCCTTTCTGAGACTCAAAGAAGAAACTGAGCATCATTTGAACTGCTCCAGGGTGGTGAGACAGCCACTAGGCAAAGTTGCCTCTTCATCTACAGACAACACTGTCCAAAAAAGACACACAGGTCTAGGACAGCTTATATCTGCCAAGACAGAGTAGGCGAGTCCTTCCTGTTTTTCTTGTCTGTCAGACATTCATGGGCCAGAAGGCTGAAGATTGATGCTCCAACGTTTTAAAGTAAGGGCTGTCCAGGTGTCCAGCTGTCTCTATTATATTTCTGGAAGCTGGGTTAAGCTTCCCCATATGTTCTCTATTATTCAGTCATTCCTAGATTTCTGGTGGAGTTGAAAGACTACAAAAGTTAAAAGAGATACAAGATAAGTCATTAAGAAAACTAGTGCAGGTAGCTAAAAAAAAAGTGTTTTTAATGGAAAAAAGAGTTGCAGAAAGACTGTAAAAGGACATAGTAAAGAGATAAAATATTTAAAAAGTTTTTAAAGATAAAGTCTAGTATAAAAGTCAGAAAAAAATAAGAGACTAGAGGACTAGAAATAAGAATAAAAAGAAGAAGCAGCTAAGAAGCTTGTGAGCCAATAAGGTAGTGCCTGACAATAAAAAAGAGAGTTAAGAGTTCCCCTGACAGTTATGTTAGACTGCAGAGACAGCCACAAAAACATCTGTTATGACTTTATAACATAAGGGTATAGAGATCTAAGAGAGGCCATTGACTCAGATACACAAAGAATAGAAAAGACTTTGGCTGACTTACAAAAATCACTCACCTCCCTCTCAAGAAATGGTCCTCCAAAATAAAAGAAGATAAAATCTGTTATTCCTAAAGGAAGGGGGCCTATGTACAACATTGAAAAAAGAGTGTTGTTTTTACATAGATCACTCAAAAAGAGTCAAAGATAATTTAGCCAAAATAAGAGAAAAT
>NW_022196905.1:221951035-221960163 GCF_008632895.1 Mastomys coucha
CTCTCGTGATTCCTTGGGTGTACGTCCTCCCGAGATTTGAGTGGGGATCTCCCCCAGGGGTCTTTCAGCCCCAGCAAAACACCATCCAACACAACTGAGTCTCCAAAGAACCCTTACATTTCCACTTCACAATGGTATTTTTTTATTGCACCACAGTTGTTCAGAGTGGGTACTGAGAAAGCAAACCTTTCCCTGTTCTGCTCATGCAAGTGTATTGTGAAAAATCAAATTTTCAAGTCAATTATAATTATAGGCCATGATCTAGGTAACAAAAAGGTAAAGAAAGTCCAGGCTATAAAGGACTCATTGATGCT
The DNA here is from genome assembly GCF_008632895.1 of Mastomys coucha. Taxonomy (NCBI): domain Eukaryota; kingdom Metazoa; phylum Chordata; class Mammalia; order Rodentia; family Muridae; genus Mastomys; species Mastomys coucha. Next base: position 221,951,350 of record NW_022196905.1, read on the forward strand.
TTATTAACTGCTCTTAAATCCATCATCATCCTCCATTTTCCTGATTTCTTTTTTACAACAAACACAGAGGAATTCCATGGTCTGGTAGACTCTTCTGTATGTTGAACCTCCAGCTGCTATTGTATTAGTTGTTCAAGTGCCTATAATTTTTCTTTGGTTGTGGATCACTGCTCTTGCCACACAGGTCTGTTTGATAACCATTTTAGGGGCAAGGATGTTGGTATATCTGCAGTGGTCCCTTTTATAAATTTGGAAACTCAATCCCTGTGACATCCTGTTTTTTGACCATGGGCACAGCTTGCAGTTGTTCTCTATCATCTGTATCAGTACCCCAGGAGCATCTAACATATCACCTCTTATTTTCTAATTTGCTGTCCCTGGAATTGCATGAATATTAATTTGATTTCCCATTATTGTAAAAGATCCCTTCCCCATAAGTTTATAGGTATGTCAGCCACATGAGGTCTCAACTTCCCTGTTTGCTCTTCTGTTTCCACAGTTAATCCATTGATCATTTTTGTCTTATCCATGATAATTTACCAATTCCTATAAACTGTGTGTAAGCCTTTTGTAGTTACCAATCTGGATTCCAAGACTTTTGGGAAAGAATAATAATGTCAGCTCCTGTACCACCAAACCTTCTATTTCAACACCATTCGTTTATACTATTAATTTGGGTCTCTGGTAATTAAACACTGTTTGCCAGGATGCATGTTTCCCAGTGCTCCCAAAAGCCCCTGTCCTTTCTATGGGAGCAGCCTTGCCCTTGATGTAAGGAAACAACAGTTGAGCAATTCTATCCCCTGCATCAACTTGCATTTCCTTTTTCACATATGCAATGATTTCTATTTCATCCTTGCTATCCCTATCTACTATACCTGGAAGCACAATAAATCCTTGAGAAGTTAATCCACTTCTTCCCAAGATTATTCCCACTGTCCCTGAAGATAAAGGATAATTACTAGTGGTTAACTTAAAACGTTCAACTTTTAGGAGTAGTGTAAGAGGCGTATCTGTGGCCAGATCCAAAGCTGCATTCCCCTTCTGAAGCATATATAAGATCAGAAAATGTTTAAGATACTGTATTTTATTTTATGGCATTGTTTCTGGCTAACTGAAAAAGCTCATGAAAATGGTTTGCCTTTCCTCAATTTCATTAAGATGTGGCAGTGTAGGTGCAATGGGCTCTATCTTGAGTCTCAGTTTCATTAGGTACCACAGGCTCACAATGAAGCAATTCCTGTTCTCTTACTTCCTTTGTCTCTTGTCAACCAGGCCTTTGTACTATCATAGCTATTTTTCTTGTTGTGCAGTTATTTTTCAACCTTTTTTGAGAGAAATATATAAAGACTGCAATTGAAAGTAGGGAGGGGTTTACTCCAGTGGACACAGTTGCAATGGCTTTTTCAAGTAACATTTTTATCCCCTCAATCCCTACCCTCAGTCTTAAGGGATCTGAAATGGAGTTTCCCATTTTTTTAGTGCAGGAAAAGTCTAAAAATCTATCTATATAATTAAAATTGTATTTGGGGTGGCTTGCTATGATTTGCTGTCTCAAAGGCTCCTGTGTAGTTCCTTGCTCTGAGCTCGAAGCTCCCACCACCTTGGAGTCTCCTGAGTCTGAGCATCCAGCCAAACTCAAAGAACTGATTGATGCTTTCTCTGGTGATTCTCCCAGGTGAGTTTCTCCTCTGCTGCTTTCTGTCAAATGTCTCCTGTCCTCTGCAACATTTCTGCCAGATGTCCTCTGCTTTCTGCAACATTGGTAGCTTTTCTTCTTCTCCAACCATGTTGGACACCAGTTGTAAAAGTAACCTTTATTCACCAGATGTAATTGTTGTCTCAGGGGCTTTCTGCTAAATAAGATCACCCTTTCTAACTCTTTCTGAACTATGGATGGCTGGTTCAACTCATCTGTTCTGGCTTAAATTCCTCTCCAAGCTGACTGATTCAAATTGGCTTTTCTTGGCTTCTGACTGAATTGCTTTGCTTGGAAAAACTACCTCTGAACTCCATGAACTGAACTGTACTAACTGCATGAACCAAACAGAAATACAATAGCTCAACTGAGCTTAACTGTTCTTCATGAAACTGAACTGTCTCTCTCTCTCTCTTTCTGCACTGCTCTTAAATAGCCTCTCTCTCTTGTCTGCTCTCATGAGTGTTGGGCATATCCTGTCACTGACTCATTCTGTCAAATCTTTCTCTGATTTGACACTTTATCTGCCCTTCAATCAGATGTCATTTTCTAGGATTAAAGGGATGTACTAAAGATGCATCTATATCCCAGACAGGGGGAGTCAAGGTGTGTAGATTCTAATTCCAGCAAACAGATACCTCGGGAACAGAGAGGATAAACCTGCCAGTCTGAGTAAGAGTAAGCAGGCAAAAAACAAAGGCTTCTTTCTCCCACATCCTTTCACACGGGCTGCCACCAGAAGATGTGTCCCAGATTTGGAATGGGTCTTCCTATTTCAAATAATTCAGATTTGAGGCTCTTCATACCTCAAATGGTCAATCAAGAAAAATCCCTCACATTCCCATCTGCATGGTTTTAGCTGATTCCAGATGTAACGAAGCTGACAACTAAGATGGGCCATTAAAGGCAGAGAGAGACTGCGTGTGTGGCAGAGAGATAGAGAGAGAGGAAGAGAGGGGAGCTTGAGTGTGTGTGCGTGAGACACAGAAGGAGTTAGAGCAAGTGTGTATGGCAGAGAGACAGAGATTATGTAGTGACACAGAGACAAGAGCACAAGTGTGTAACAGAGAGAGCGTAACACAGAGACAAAGTGAATGAATGTGTCTGTGTGTTACAGAGAAAAGTGTATACGTGACCAAGAGAGTGTACATGTGACAAAAAGAAGCAGAGACATACAGGGAAGACACACATGGGAAGCTCAAATGTCCATAAAACACAGGGAGAGTCAAAGAGAATGTGTGTGACACAGAGGAATAAAGTGTGTAGGTATCGCTGAGAGAGACAGGGAAGCATGGCATGTGACAAAGACAAAGTGTGTAACACTGAGGGATAGGCAGAGGAAGATGACAGATAAGTGTGTTTAAATGTGCCAGAGGCAGTGTATATATGAGAGGGTGGGTGTATCTGCATGCATGAGTGTGTGTATGCCTATATGTGTGCCTGCGTGTGTGCCTGTGTGTCTATCTGCGTGGGTAAGACAAAAAGACAGTAGTATATTTATGTAAGACATACAGACATGAGATGTAAGAGACAAAAAGAGACAAGAAGAGAAGTGTGTGTGACACAGACAGTGTGTTTGTGTGTGATACAGAGACAAAGAGACAGTATGTGTAACAGAGAGAAATAGAGGCAGAGTGTATGCATGAGACACTGAGAGACAGAGTGCGTGTGACACAGACAGACAGAAATAGGCAGAGACACAGGAAGAGTGGGTGTTTGAGAGACAGAATAACATGGACAGAGACAGTATGTTTGACAGACACAGACAGACAGACAGACAGACAGACAGAGATAAAAAAAACCTGTATATTTGTGTGAGGCATGGAGAGGCAGACATTGGAAGAGAGAGAGATAAGGAGACACAAAGAGGGTGTGTGTGACAGACAGTGTGTGTGACACAGACACAAAGACAGAGACAACCCTATTTCTGAAAACACACACTTCAGACACAGAACCTGGAGAAATGGAGCTGGCCTGAAACAGCTTCCCTGAGCACTATCTCCCATTATACCTGAAGAGGCTGTGCAAGCTCACAAGCAAGAAAAGCAGTGAATAGCTGCTGCCCAGCTGGAAAGCTTGTGAGGCACCCTATCATGACAAGGATCACGTTATACCTTGGGGCATGACCTACAGCCATCTAATTGAACTTTGGGTATGCTCAGTAGGAGGGGATCCAAGTCTAGTACTGTAGACCTAGCCCCCTACCCATGGAGGAGAACCTACTATTGAGCTTTTCCTGAACTAGTATAATTTTAACTGCATTCTAAATACTTATACTAATACACTAAGATAAAATAAGTTCTCATCCCTCAACAATGCTTGCTTTGCAGCAGATAGAGACCATTACAGACCTCTGTATGCAGAGAACACCTGACCACAGGATGCCCAATCTAAACCGATGCACCCGCCATGCAACCTGTACACCTAAATAAGGCTCAGGGGATGTTGTGGAAGAAATGGACAAAAGACTGTAAGAGCCAGAAGACCGGGACATCTGCTGCGAGAGAGTGGCTTCTGTACATGACAAGGAAGCTGCCTACATGAGACCTGCACAACCACACAAGTTGGTACCTGGTGAAGGGAAATCTCATAAGGCCTCGTCCCTAGGTGAAGAATTACAGGCAATTAATAGCAGGTGAGAGTGGAAGAATCAGAATATGCCAAAGTGGACAGGAAAAAGCCCGCTCAGCCTCAACCCTACACAAGGAACTACAAGCAACTAAGAGAGCTGAGTGCAGGAGAGGTGGTCTTCCTCTGGGAGAGCTCACCAATTCATCAACTGCCAAACAGTCAGCCCTCAAATTAGACATACAAGTAACATTATACAGGCCGATCAGGGTATGTTTAAGAATATATATGCATATACATATATGCATGCAATAATAATTAATGAAAGAGGCCACTAATTGGAAAGACAGCATGGAAAGGTATATGAGAGGGTTTAGAGGGAGAAAAGAAAGGGGAAAATGCAATTATAAGCTCAGAAATTAAAAAGAGTTGGGAAGTGGTGTCACATCTCTTTAATCTCAGCATTCAGGAGGTAAAGGCAGGCAGATGTCTAAGTTTGAGGCCAGGCTGGTCGGCAGAGGGAGCTCCAGAAGAGCCAGGGCTACACAGAAAAACCCTGTCTCAAAGATACAAAAAAGAAAGAAAGAAAGAAAGAGAGAGAGAGAGAAAGGAAGGAAGGAAGGAAAGAAAGAAGGAAGAAAGGAAGGAAGAAAGGAGGGAGGGAGGAAGGAAGGAAGGACAAACTAACACAAAAAAAAAAGAAAGGGAGAACATAGAAATACAAAAAGAGGGCTGGTGAGATGGCTCAGCACTTAAGAGCACTGACTGCTCTTCTGAACGTCCTGAGTTCGGATCCCAACAACCACATGGTGGCTCACAACCACCTGTAATGAGATCTGACGCCCTCTTCTGGTGTGTCTGAAGACAGCTACAGTGAATTACACCAGAGAGAGCGGGCTGGAGCGAGTGGGGCCCAGCCCCAATTAAATTAAATGTTTGCTTTGTTTCTTCACAGCAATACAACCCTAACTAAGACACTTCGGGTTTTTTGGTTTTTTGTTTTTTGGTTTTTCAAGACAGGGTTTCTCTGTCCTGGAACTCACTCTGTAGACCAGGCTGGCCTTGAACTCAGAAATCCACCTGTCTCTGCCTCCCAAGTACTGGGATTGAAGGTGTGCGCCACCACTGCCCGGCTTAAGACACCCAGTTTTAAAGTGCTGTCTCACAAACTCAAGGACCTATGCTTGATCTCAAAAAGCCATACTGTACTACCTGGTTTTTATGTCAACTTGGCATAGGTTAGAGTCATTGTGAAGAGAGAACCTCTATTGAGAAAACACCCGACCTGATTGGCCTACGGCAAGTCTGGAGTACATTTTCTTACTTAGTGATTGATATGGGAAAGCCCAACTCACTATGTGTGGTGTCGCTCCTGAGGTGGTAGCCATGTGTACTAAAAGAAAGCAGTCTGAGAAAGCCAGCAAGCAGCACTCCTCAGTGGCCTCCAGGTCGCCTCCTGCCTCAGTCTGAGAAAGCCAGCAAGCAGCACTCCTCAGTGGCCTCCAGGTCGCCTCCTGCCTCACTCTGAGAAAGCCAGCAAGCAGCACTCTTCAGTGGCCTCCAGGTCGCCTCCTGCCTCCAAGTTCTTGCCTTGTCGGGGTTCCTGCCCTGACTTCCCTGGATAATGCATTACAAACTGTAAAATAAAGCAGTTACCTCCCCAAATTGCTTTCATCACAGCAATGGAAACCCTAACTAAAATACCATGTAAAACAGATGCCAGGCATGGCAGCAGAGGAGGCAAAGACAAGAGGGTCCCTGGGGCTTATAGACCAGCCAGCTGGGGGAGCTCTGAACAGAGGTATGTCCCTGGTTGAGGACTTCACTTTAGTCTGAGTCAAATAAGCTGTCCTGGATTAGAGGAGAGAGCAAGCTAAGAGAGAACACATCCTGACAAAAACTGAGGAGCAAGGAAGAAAGCCGTTCCGTTCCTTCAGAAGCTCTGGGAAGATCCTGGACCAAGAGCTTTTAAGACCAACAGGTTGGCTCCACCCTCTCTGGTCAGGATTAGGCACTAAGGGTAGGCTTCTGTGGTGAAGCATTCATTTACCGTGTTCTAGCCCAGGGTCACAAAGTATTAATATTAGAAGAACAACAACTGGGAGGAAGGCTCGCTCAGTCATTACTATGTTTGCTTTACCAACAAAGAACTTAATTCAGAGCCGGATAGTGGTGGCACATGCCTTTAATCCCAGCACTTGGGAGGCAGAGGCAGGCAGATTTCTGATTTCAAGGCGGCCAGCCTGGTCTACAGAGTGAGTTCCAGGACAGCCAGGGCTACACAGAGAAACCCTGTCTCGAAAAACCAAAAAAAAAAAAAAAAAAAAAAAAAAGGAAGATAAAAGTTGTGCTGAGCCGGGAGGCAGAGGCAGGAGGATCACAAGTTCCCGGCCAGCCTGGGCTACACATTGCTGGGCAGTAGTGGCGCATGCCGTTAATCCCAGAACTCAGAAGGCACAGGCAGGCGGATTTCTAAGTTCGAGGCCAGCCTGGTCTACACAGTGAGTTCCAGGACAGCTGGGGCTATACAGAGAAGCCCTGTCTTGAAAAAACAAAAACAAAAAATAAAGAACTAAATTCAGTCCCCAAACCCCATGTAAGAAAAATCCTGGTGTGGTGGCACATGCTTGTAATTCCAGAACCACAGACAGGGAGCCCAGTTAAGTCTCTCAGGCCTCCTGGACAGCCTGCCTCACCTACTGGAAGAGCTCAAAGCCAGTGGGAAACAGTGTCTCAAACAAAATGGACAGTGCCAAGCCGGGCATGGTGGCGCACGCCTTTAATCCCAGCACTTGGGAGGCAGAGGCAGGCAGATTTCTGAGTTTGAGGCCAGCCTGGTCTACAGAGTGAGTTCCAGGACAGCCAGGACTACACAGAGAAACCCTGTCCCGAAAAAAACAAAACAAAAAAATGGACAGTGCCAGAGTAATGAACCCAGAAATTGACCTCTGACTACCAAATGCACTCATATACACACCTTCACATGGCTCTGGGTAGAGCATAGGGGGACACTGTCCTCCTCCCCTCTCCCTCCCCCCTCCCCCCCTTCCTCCCTTCCCCCTACCCACACCCCTACCCACCTGCAACTCCCTGGCCTGCCTGGCCTTCTAGCCAACTGGCGTTCGCCGCCCCCGCCCCTTCTCCTCCACACCACCAGGGGGTGCCAGCGGATCAAGAAGTCTTCCAGCGTTCATCTCTATGACCTCCGCCACGGGCTAGATGACCCGGAAGACACTGAAGGGGCAGTGCTTCCAGGTGGGAGCGAGGTGACCCCGACTGCTAAGGAAGGGTAAGGCAAAGTAGTCATGGGGGCGCACCTGACCCGGCGTTATCTGTGGGATGCCTCGGTGGAGCCTGACCCGGAGAAGATGCCCACCTTTCCGCCGGACCTCGGCTTTCCCGATCGCAAGGAGCGAGGTGAGCTCAGTGCGCAGGCGCGACCACATATTTTTTCACCCCCCCCCCCCCCCCCCCCCCCCCGCCCCCCGGAACTCAGCTGCCTGTTTGCAGAGGGTCGGGTCGGAGCGGTCGGGAGCGAGCCTGACCTCCTTGAGTGTGGAGGCTGTGCGGGGATGGCTGGAACAAAAGGCTGGGATGAGAAGGCAGAGAACAGGAAGACGAGACTGCCCTGGTGCACTTCGTCCTAAGCACAGCGCGGAGCCTAGGGACATATTCTTTGCATCTCCATACAGTGTCCCTAGTATTTGGTTATGTACAATAGTACAAGGTCGGGGGAATGGAGCGGTCGGTCATGCAGTGCACTTGCCCTGTCTAGTGTAATGGTGCTGGGAGTGGAACTCAAGCCTGTGTGTACTCGCACGGTTCTCGTTCTTCCTGTGTAGGAAAATCACAGAGTGACAGCTCTGGACAAAGTTCTAGTTTGGCACTTGGGATGCCCCAGGGTAATAGAGAGCCACTGGCATTGTCTTCAGGGAGCCCATTGGACAAAGCAGCGTGTCCAGGAAGATCTGGGAAGCAAATTTAAGAGTGTGGAAGCAGGCTTTGTGACAGGAAGTGGAAGCAAAGGCTAAAAGAGGCGTGTGTGAGAGACTGATGAAGCTGCACTTGTAAGCAGGGGAAAGACACAAATTACTTGCTTTACCAAAAGGTTGTAGTGTAGGCTAAAAGATGGCTCAGTCAGTACTGAACCTACAGTCCATTTATCCACCTGTCACCCTGCTTTGCCCATAGTCATATTGAAATGATAGCACTCCCTGGCCCCCTCTCTTGCTTAGCTAAACCAAAACCCTGGTAAAACTCAGCTAGCCTTGCTGACCTGGTCTCCAAGTTGCTTCCTCACTGGACCCCTTCTTAATTTGGAGTCAGACTAGTCTCTAACTCACAGTCCTTTCCTTTGGCCTCTGGAGCATAGAGGCCCAGTGTGCTCAGGGATGGGAGCCTGGATGTTACTTCTGTAATTCTTTACTGCCTCTTCATCTTAGGCAAGCTCTTGTGAGAAAGCAGGAGCAGCTTCCACTCCCATGCCCATGCATCCTCAAACTCCTTCCAAATGACTTGTCCCTAGCCTAGCAGAGTCCCCATTCCAG
>NW_022196905.1:221960173-221967500 GCF_008632895.1 Mastomys coucha
CCCCCCCCCCGCCTTACATCCTCCGCCCACCCTCTGCAATGAAAGGACTCTGCTCCAGAATCTCTCTCATCAGGCTCCTGTCAGTAGACTGATAGACTGCCTGCCTGTCAGTGGTTTTGAAACACCCCAGCAGGGATACCATGAGTCCCTGGGATACATAGCAATCTTGCCTCAAAAACAAGTATAAAGTCCTATTCTGGCCCCACCTTGCCAGCTAACCCCTTCACTGAAGGGCTTCTCTCAGAATCTTCCTGGGCACGCAGCTTCCAGCCCAGCACAGCACAGCACACCCTGCCCCCAGCTCCACTTATCATTTCTCACTTCTACCTTGCTCACTTCCATTTGCCTGCACGCTCTCACCAATTCTTCCTCAGCTCCCTTGGATGTCTTGGAGCTGAGGTCTCCTCTGTTCTTCCCTGGAGGCAGCTCACAACTTCCTGGTGTACACTAGGGCTGCCCAGTTTATCTCCAAGGGAAGCCTTAACCTTGAACTTAAGAATGACATTGCTGACTTTTGTTTTCTGAGTCTTAGGGCTTTATTAGGGGTGCGCGTGTATGTGAGCATGCGTGTGCACGTGTCGACCAGAAGTCTACAGAGTGTCTTCCTGAAATCACTCTCCCTTTCCTCCTCCAGGAGCCACCATCACCCCACCCCACCACCCCCACCCCCACCCCCACCACCCCCCGCTGACACCTTAATTTTTGAGACAGGGTTTTGTGTGTAGCAAGGCTGGCCAGCCTCTGAGTGCTGAGATCACAGGAGCAAGCCCAGCTTGGGTTTTATTTTCCTTTTGAGACAGGATCTTACTGTGTGGCACAGGCTAGCCTCAAACTTAAAATCCTCTACCTCAGGTGCCGAGATTGCTGGCTTGTACTTAGTCTTAGCTCTGTCCTCCCCTTCCCAGTCAAAGACAGCTCTACCTTTCCTTGTGCTTAGATCAAAACCCAGGAGGCAGAAGAGGTGCCTGCTGCCTCAAGGCTGCAGCCCCCTTCAACCTGAAATGCTCTTGCCACAGGCATCCGCCCTGCTCAGCCCTTGCCTCATGGGCCCCTTTCCAGCACTTCCTAACCCTGGTTTTGGTTGGGTTTGGTTTGCCTTCTGCAGTCAGTAAGGCTGCCAGCCATTCAATGACAGTGTGTTCGGCCTGCTTTGTGTCTCTTTGTGTCCCGCTGTGACCATCTATCTGCCCTGCTACATTCCTGCAACTTAGCAGGAGCAGTGTGCTGAAGGCTTGCTGCTGGCCTCTTGTGAACTGGAAAGGAGAGGCTGGAGCTTGAGTTGCTAACCTGAGCTCCAAGGTGATTAGCTCTGGCAAGAGCCTGCCTGTGAAGTGAGCCCTAGGCCTGGACTACAGAGGTGCAGAGTGGAGGGCCCCAGATTGGCCTCATCAGCCTACTGGGGCATCAGCAGTCAGAAGTGCGGTCAAGACTGTAGAGAAGCAGGTGGCTGCTGCTGGGCTCAGGAGATACGGAAGAGTGCAGCACAGAAGGCAGAGACAGGCTGCCCTGTTGAGGCACAGGTGGGCACCAGGCTGGAAGCCCAAAAAGGGGACAAGGTCCTGAGACCATGTGAGCTGGAAGCATAATGGGAGACAGCAGCCCCGAGAGGAAGCCAGCAGATGATTGGAGCCCTGAGAGGAAGCCAGCAGATGATTGGAGCCCTGAGAGAAAGCCAGCGGATGGTTGGAGCCCTGAGAGGAAGCCAGCGGATGGTTGGAGCCCTGAGAGGAGGCCAGCAGATGATTTGAGTATGGGGTGGCTGTGCAGTGCTAAGGTTTTCCCAAGGCCTCACACAAGCTACCCCTGACTTACACTCTCAACAGGCTTCTGTCTATTTTTAAGGTTCTTTTTGTTTTTAATGTGTCTGTATAGACATTTGGACATAAGGGTTCAGGTGCCAGGTAGGGCCAGAGAGAGCACTGGATTCCTGAAGCTGGAGTTGTAGGTAGTGGTTGGGAACTGCCCACCCCCAGTTCTTTGCAAAAGCAATACATGCTGAGCCATCTCTCTAGCCATCTTGTTTGGTTTGGTTTTGAAGACAGGGTGTCTGTGTAGTCCTTGCTGTCCTTTAGACCAGGCTGGCCTTGAACTTGGGGATCTGCCTGCTTCCATCTCTGCCTCCCAAGTGCTGAGACCAAAGGTGTATACCACCACCACCTCTAATGGAATGTTTTAATGCAATGAAATAGGACTGAGGCCCAGGTGGAGAGGAGGTAAGCCCACAGGCCCAGCAAGGCTGTATGTGACTGAGGGTCATAGTGGGGACAAGCTGGGGGGTTTCTATTCCTAACCACCTCCAGAAGGGTCAAGTTTGCCAGTGATGGCTCATCTACCCAAAGCTTACTTAACACACACAGGCTACATGGTGGCCTTTACGTCAACATCAGACTCCATACGGTGACGGCTGCCAAGTCCTATGAGCTAGTGGTGGACCAGTCTTAGTTTTTGTAAGCACATCTGATCACACCGGCACCCCTAACAATGCTCTGACGATGTTTCCTGTTGCCACAGCTCTGTTGGCTTAGTTGACAGCCTGGTACCTTCCTTGCCGGGACTGGCATCTTTCTGCAGTGGGGGAGCAAAGGCTGAGAGGCTCCAGTACCCACTGAAGAACTGAAATTCAGGTCCTATCTGGCTTAGGGGCTGGGGAAGGTGAGCTGAGCTTTCTGGAAGACAGCATCTCTAGATGAAGGAACTCGAGAGTACTTTACTGCTGTTTAGGACAAAGGTGACAGGGAGTCACCCTTCCTGTCAGGGTGTGGCCATAATCCAAATGGGATCTGCTAAGCCATACTCTGTGTATGGCTTCTGTGTGTGCCATGTGCACACCGGGGGTCAGTGGGGGTGGGGGCTGGCCATAGTGCTGAGCCTCACCACTCCCCACAGTGATGGTGGCCACACAACAAGAGATGATCGATGCCCAGCTGACACTGCAGCAACGTGACTACTGTGCCCACTACCTCATCCGGCTATTGAAGTGCAAGCGAGACAGCTTCCCCAACTTCTTGGGCTGCAAGCATGAGCAGCATGACTGGGACTACTGCGAGCACTTGGAGTGAGTCTGCCCTGCCCCCACCCACACCCTGGTCAATCACACTGTCACCAACCACACTACAACCAATCACACCGCAGCCACCCACACCCACACTACAGCCAACCATACCGCAGCCACCCACACCACAGCCAACCACACCGCAGCCAATCACACCCACGCCACAGCCAACCACAGCCACCCACACCATAGCCAACCATATTGACCTGCAGCCTCCCGCAAGGGCCAAGCCAGAATTCCTGGGGGAGGCCTCACCCCTAGCAAGGGCTTCCTGGTGACTGGGAATGGAATCGAGCCAGAGCCTATGGCACTGAGACCCTCTTGTGTGTTCTGCCCACAGCTACGTGAAGCGCATGAAGGAGTTTGAACGTGAGCGGCGACTGCTCCAAAGGAAGAAGCGGAGGGAACTGAAGGAGGCACGGGTAGCCCAAGGCCATGGAGATGGAGAGGTGGGCCCCGAGGTGGCCCTGTAGGGATTACCCGTCAGCCTGTGGACCTATCAGTGAAATAAAAGCTTTGGGTCACCTGCCTAAATTTCATCTGTGCTGCTTCAAGGATGGGAAGGAATGGTATGGTCGCTGTACCCCTAAAGAACACAAAGTCAGTTGGGTAAGCAGGTTTTATTGTTGCTGCTGGAGAGCCATGGCCAGCCACTTCAGGACAGGGGGCAGTGGGCAGAGAGTATTACTGGGCTGAGCCCGTGAGGAGCTAGCTGCTCAGAGCAGGAAGGGGATAATGGGCATGCGCAGGGGCGGGTAGTCGCGGAACTCCTTCAGATAGCTGCGATGCTTGCCCTTGGCCCAGATAGTCATCTGGGTGAAGCCCACCAGGGAGAAGAGGGCCACTGTGGGCAGAATGGGGTATCAGAATGAGGCTGGCTGGCTGGAAGGGCAGCACACCGCACAGGGACAAGGGACTCACCTGGGACACACTGAGTCAAGATGGCAAAGCCAATCCAGGAGCCCACCTGCAGACAGCACAAGCAGGGTGAGGGCACAGAGGGAAACCCAGTGTCACACACAGCCTCACCCAGTCAAGCTTTCTTACTCCCCACAACCCACTCCTGCACTTTACCGTGCACAGCCCCTCACCTCGTAAGTATAGTTGGGACAGGACACCAACAGAAATAGCCAGGTGAAGGGGTTCTTGGTGGGGTATGGAATCTTCCTGGTTTTAGACCCTGGCATGGAGGACAAGAATAAGTCAGACCCCTCACCCTGTGCACCCAGCCCCAACCCCAGCCCCAGCCCCAGCCCCAGCCCGCCACTCACCAGCAGGCCGAAGGTCCCGAAGAGCCATGTGGATGGAGAAGTTCCCAAGCTGGCAGATCTATAAAGGGGAAAAGGGTCAGTTCACAGCCTGTGGCCTCATCCCACCCAGCCGCCACACCTCACCACACTTGGTTGCTGCCCCAGCCTCTTTACCACAAAAACGGCCAGTGCCAGCTTAACCTGCTGAACTCCATAGGCTGTAGAAAAAAGGCAGGAAGGAGAGCCCCATAAGGAAGCCTCGTGGTGGGGTCACATAGAACGGTAAGGGCACTGTCTAGGCCCACTTACTAGGGGGTGTGTAGAGAGGGTGGTTGATGTAATAAGCCATCCATGCAGCAAAGCCCCAATAGTAGGTGCAGTTCTGGAAGAGCAAAGGAGTTAGCATAGGGGGAAGGCGGGCACTGCTGCTGGGGGGTGGGGGGGACGGGACAAGAAGAGTAGAGGTGCTCACTTTGAAGATGTTTCGCAAAGGCATGGTTCCATGAGAGAATCGATGCACGAAGAGAGTCTCCAGCAGGCGCTTGATGTAGTGGAATGAGTGGCACATGCAGGCGAGGCTAGTGGGGTAGTTGACTCAGCCAGGGCCAATCCAGCCCCCTCCCTCCCTCCCTCCCTCCTACCCCTACCCTCCTCGGGGGCCCACTCACTGCACCACCGTATGCCGACTGGACGTAAAGTCGTATTTGCGGCCATAAATGAAGGGTACCCGGAAGTAGAAGAGCAGGTAGATGAAAAGGGGCCCGGCATACTCTGTCAGGAAGACCTGGGAGTACCCAGAGACAAGGTGAGTCGCCCCAGGGTGGCTGAAGGCAGAGACTAGAGAAGGAGTCAGAGCTCACCGTCACCCAGCTGATCTGGGCCCCGAGGTCCCGGAAGTAGAGCGTGGCCGTGGTGCCCACAGGAAGCTTCTGCAAGACATCTTCATCTTTCAGGGACTTCCCCTCTACAGAGATAAGTCAGTATTTGGTTACTGCCCTGGTTTCCTGACCCCAAGAGCCCAAGGGATAGGCTGGTGGACAGCTGTACTCACTGGGGTCCAGGCGGAGGGACTGGCGGGCAGGATACCACTGCGGGTCTGCCAGGAGAAGGTCAGGGGTTGCAGCACCTAATCTGGCAAGGTTCAGCCTACCCACGCCCCAAACTTGGCCTGCCTCTAAAGGCTTCCAGAACTCTAGGACCCCCCAGCTCCTCCCACCCTGTGCAAGGACACACAGGATAGGCAGCAACAGATTTTTTTTTTCTCCCTTTGGATAGCACAAGAGCATTCCTGCTGGTGACCACACAGGGGCAGCCTGCCCAGTCAGCCGGGCCTCACTCACTGTTCCAGTGTGCTGAGAGGCTACAAGCCGATGAGGAAAAGGCATGCGGAGGCATGCGGGCCCAGGTCACATCCAGAGGGGAGGCAGGAGTGGGGGTAGATGTGTCGGAAGCGGGGAACAGGTGTGTCAGGAGCAGGAATAGGTGTGTCAGGAGACTCACGTGTCTTGGTGAAAAGGGTCTTGATTTCAGAAATGGTGGCCTGAGGCTCTACCTAAAGGAAAACAGTGTATCAGTCCTGAGAGAGCCAGACCCGGGGGAGGGGGGTGGGGTTTGCCAGGTACAGGCAGGTCAGGATCAAGCTGGCTGACTTCATGGGGCACATCCATCCTCCATCCTTTACAGAGAGAGCCCTCCCAGGCTGCCAGCTTCCAGCCCTACAGAGGGGCCACAGCTGCTCGCTCTTAGCTCAGTGGTTCTCAACCTTCCTAAAGCTTTAATACAGTTCCCTCACGGTGTGCTGACCCCAACCATAAAATTATTTCATTGCTACTTCGTATCTGTAATTTTGCTGTTATGAACTGTAATGTAAATATCTGATATGCAGGATAGCTGATAGGCGACCCAATGGGATCTCGGCCCACAGGCTGAGAACCACTGCTCTAGATGAAGACAATACCCCTTGCACGCCCTCTGAAGGACAGGGAGGGTCACTGATGCCTGCAGAGCCTACAGGAGCCCCAGGGGTGCAGTCCTACCTTGTCCAGGAAGCACAGCTTCTCCCTTGTCTTGGCGTCCCGAATCTCCACCTCAAAGAAGAGAACAGCCTTTTTATGCTTCCTGGCTGCTTTGTGGGGCATGGGCATGGGAAGACCATCGAGGCCTTGGTGGGCCTCTCTGGCTGCCACGCTCAAGCTGATATCCATGCCGCTGGCCCGCCTGCTCTGCCTTCCCGGCTGTGGTGCCCACTGCCAGCCGTCAGCCCCCACCTCCGACCTCTCCTCACAAAGCTGCTCTGAGCTGGGCTGGGCAGCATGATCAAATTCTGCCTCGGTGCTGGAAGGGAGCCTGTGTCTGACCAGGCCCTGCCAGCTTCAATGCCAGATGTAACCCGAGTGGCACCAGGGCCTAGCCTGGCTAAATATAAAACCATCTCAGCCTGAGCGCTCCCCTGAGGGCTACCCTCATACAGGCAGTTGGGTGGGCACAAGCCCTCAAAAGAGCCAACGGCAAGAAGATCCCCCAAAGAAGGAAAAGGCACCCAGCCATGGCAGGTATGGCTAGCCCAGCCCCGGCACACAGCTCTGGCTGACAGGTTACTGAGCCTAGGGAAATGCCAGCTATTTGGAGAATCTGCGAGACAGATCTTCCATTTCCACTTCTAAGCTGTAAGGGACACTGGATTATTTCCCTTGTGCATTTGTGTTCCCGGAGAGGTGACAAATTCCAGAGGTATTGGTGCAGAGTAACCAAGGCCCTCCACCTCCCTCTGCACCGCCTCACTTCTCACAGTTCCTACCACATCAGGCCAAGACAATGTGCTCACCCATAGACACACACCCTGCCTGCGCCCCTGGGGTCCACAGCCCACAAAGGAGAACCCCTCAGGCTGGGGCTGGAAAGTATGCAAGGGGGGGCAGAGTAAGGAGGCAGGAGCCCCAAGGGATCTGATCCATCAGGCCCAGAAGGTCAGAGAAGGCTACTGCATGATGCTTAACGCTGCCCATGCTGGCTGGGAGAGGTGTAA
>NW_022196905.1:221967510-221987661 GCF_008632895.1 Mastomys coucha
AGAAGGGGGCATCAAAGGCCAGAGAAGCTGACTATTGCCACCTGCATGCTCCCAACCACAGAGGCCATGGCAAGACCCCAGGGCTGCTAGGGGTCCCTGAGAGGACATGGGTGGGCCTACATAGTGCTGGCACACGGGAAGTGTATGCGTGTGTGTATGTGTGCATGTACAGGTAGGGAAGCCCCCATGGAGGTGACCCTACCCAGTGATGCTGCCCTGCAGGGCCTGGGCTTGAGAGTTCAGAGCAAGGCTCCTATGCCAGGCAGTGGTACCCAGGCCTGCTTGCCCGTACGTGCCAGAGCCTACATCATGGACGCAGCATAGGAGATTATGTGGATCAGCAGCATACTCTGCCCCACCTTGTGGCCTGGGGCGCAGATGGCTGAATCCACACAAGGACAATCAGTGCCAGACTGAGCGGTGGTCATACGCTGGGACCCCTCTAAAGAGGAATGAGAAAGAATGAGCACATGAGGAATGTGCTAGAAGGGTGAAGTGGCAGGGCTCCGGGCTGTGGATATATTAATAGTTGCTGGGGCCCATGAGCACTGTCCACATGCTCAGAGTCCATGTGAATCACAGGAGGGCGGCACAACGTGCACTGGGAGAGAAGGCCATGGAGTTCCTGCTGAACCACTCAACAGCTTAAAATACAACCAGCCCCTCTCCCTACTGGACCAGCTGCCGGGGAGGGCTGAAACTCTAGCCTCCCCCCAGATGGGGCTCTGCAACCAGGCCAGGAGCTGTGGTGCACCAACTGGCTACAAGTGGGCAGCAGGAAAGCAGCATGGAGAGGGGCCACAGTGAAGAGCAACCCCCAGCCACAAGCAGAGGAGCTGCCTGAGCAGAGGTGAGTCCAGGGCCTCCCACAGGAGCCCCAGATCCATACGGCCATCATCCCGCAGGCAAAGGTCTAAAAAAGGCCCAGTGGGCCACAGGCCGTTCTTGCAACTCCCTGAGCCTCTAGAATTATTTCAAAATCAAGATAAAAGGTATGTTAAGTGTAGCAAGGAGATTAGCTAGGTGAAAGAAACCAGACTTTCAGGCTCAGAGTGCCCAGGGCTGGACCAGGACAGACAGAGAGCAGCCTGCTGGTAACCTGGGGGGAGAGGGGAGATGCTGAAAGACACATGCTCTTTGTGGGTAAGGCAAAGGTGCCAGTCACAGAGGTGGGGACCTGCATACCGAAAGGTGATGAAATCCACTAGGTTGCGTACGTTTTGGGGAGGACGGGTATCACTCAGGGATGAGACAGGGTCTGAGTCTTTAAACCCTGAAACACTCCTGTCTCAGTTTCCCAAGCGCTGAGGAAGTACAGCTGTCTGCAACCACAGATGAACTATGCATTTTATTTAGTCCCAGGAACTGCACGACAAAAGCTCTGGCTTCAGGGGATTCCATGTAGGGCTCTCAGACTGCAAGGCAGACACTGTACCACCAAGTTCCACCCCAGACCCAACCAGTAACAGACAGACAAAGTGTCCATCAAAAGAGAAAAAACAAAACAGCTCCAGGGAACAGGCTAAGGAGACTGAGGGAAGTCAATGTGCGCCTTAGACCTTGGTCCCCACCGTGCTCAACCATTGCCACCCTCACCCCTGCCCCATACTTATCCCACACACACACCCCCATCCACACTGAAGCCAGCCTACAGTACAACCAGGACGGGCACCTAAGTCGGGAGTCAGAGAGCACAGATGGCTACAGAAAGGTACCCCAGTCAGGGTGAACCTTGAAGGCAGGCAGGCAGCAAGCTCTGCCCATCCTGGGGAGAAAGCACAGCTTAGATAAGGAAGGGACCCCTACAGTGTATATAGATGGACATCTATATAAGGGTGGCTCATGAGGGGTAACCTGAGTCCCCGAGCTGGCCGAGAGCAGAGATGGAGGGACCTGCTGTTGAAAGCACAATAGACAGGGGTCAAAGACAAGCACAAGGGCAGGAGCCCTGGCATGGCACATGTGCTGCTTCTGCGATGACAGTCCCACTAGTCTGTGAAGAATTCTCACCCAGAGGTTGCGATAACAAGGCCCGGCTGCAGCCAACAACAACTCAGACCAGCCCAAGGTCAAGGGCAACAAAGCAGTCTAAGAACTGGAGCCCATGGGGGGGGGGGTGTACTGGCCGAACAGAAGCCCACCCTAGGGCTGGGGGGGTGGGAGGTGCTGGCCTTGGCACAACACTGTGTGGCAAGACCAAGGTTGGCACGCTAGAGAGAGTGCCTGTTCCTTGCTCTAAGACACAAAGGTAGCATTCTTGAGGTTGTCCCAGCCAGGCAGGACAACAAAAAGACAGAGAAGCATGCCCTGTGTTAGTGTTGCACAGGAGGCTCACACCTCAGGCTCCTGGGTACCTCATCACCAGTCAGGGTGGCATACACTTGTGATCCCAGCAATCAACAGAAGACTCAGGATCAGTTCAGAGACAACCCTAGCAACATACAAGCTTGAGGCCAGCCTGAGCTACAGGAAAAAAACAAACAAACAAAGACTGCAGGTAGTAGTCTAGTTACTGCCTTTGCTCACTAAGCTTTTGCTTAAAAAAAAAAAAAAAAGAATAAGGAAAGACCAGGGAGACCTCCTACCTGTCCTGAGCTGGCTGTTCTCTAACAGCCGAGTGGTCCCAGGTAGAGCCCAGTTCAATGTTATCTATCGCTTGGGAAAAGGTCACCAGGATCTGGCCTGAGTTCCCTCCCAGTTCCCCCACCCTTTCCTGACTGCTCCTTCAGCTCTCCAGGAGCCCTGTTCTGCCCCTAAACCGTATGGAAGGCAGCTATGGGCTGTAAGAGGTTGCTGCTCCCTTTGGAGCTTCAGAGCCTACACTGCACTCCAGGCTGCCAGGTCTTACAGCCCTGGTTCTAAGGCGCCCCACACTGAGAAAATGGATCGGCTCACCAGGATCCAGCCCCCAGAGAAAGAGACACACTGGGGTGTCCCTCAGTGGTGGCCCAGAGCTGAGAGGTTCTGCAAGGCATGGCAGGGTTAACACACATCCCCTGGACACTAAGTTTAAAGGAGACCTATCTGTGGCTGCTAACAAGCTCTCTACCTCTTCAGCTCCAAGGGGGGACAGACTCTTTCCAACTGCAGCCTCCCATGCTCACTGCAGGAACTAGATAACAAGTCAAGAAGACAAGCACCTGAGCACTCAAACAGCAACCATCTAGAATGAAGGCTTAGCAGTGGCCAGGTGTGGGGGCCGGGGCCTGGAATCCCAGCTCTGGGAGGGGAAGGAAGGTGGGAGGATCAGAAAATGAGAGGCCCACCTTGTCCTGGCCCTGGCTATGTACCAAGACCTTGTCTCAGGGAAAGAGGAAAAGCACAAGGATATCTATCATACAACTGACTGTGACAGAAGAGCAGTCACAGATGTGCCAGGAACCAGCCAGGCCCCTCTGTCCTACAACCTTGACTGCATCCATGCTGGGACCCAAGGTCAGAGGGCTGACAGGACCGTGCCCCACCCAGCTGGCGGCACTGAGCCTGAACACAAACAACAAGAGGCCATGTGGGAGGCCAGGGAAAGGGGCGATAGCAGCCAATAGAGGCCGCAATACTTTCCACTGTCCCTTGGGCCAAGAGGCGGAAGGATGGACGGCAGAGACAGTCCTAAAGACAACAGCCAAGCACACAGCTAGGCTGCAGGATGGGACCAAGAGAAACCCTAACCTCACTCTTCCACTTAGCAGCAGAGACCTCTGGGAGCTACCACCTGCTGCCTCCCCACTCTCCCTGCCTCAGGCATCGGAACAAACACTACCAAGCCCTCCTCTCAACCCAAGCCTCGGTCAAGGGAGCAGGAGCAAAGGGAAGGACAGACAGAAGCAACCTGTATTGTCACCAAGACTTGAGGGAAACCCAGATGGGGAAGTAGCAGGCAAGAAGAGAGTGGCAGCTGGGCGAGTGAGCACAGGCCAGCAATCCTATCCCTGGGGGGAGCGCAGGGAGTGAGTGAGCAGGAACACCCAAAGCTCAAGCCCAGTCAGGCCTGCATAGCTCCAGGCTGGTCAGAACGACCCTACCTCCAAAACTAATAAAATGAAAATAAGGTAAAGGAACAAAGATCTCCCTCCCTGAGAGAGAGCTGCCCAGCAAAAGGCCCTGGGGGAAGGACACAGCCATTTCACCACCCATGGAAAGAAGGTCCAGGCAATAGCATATACCAAGGTCCTAGTAGGGTGCCCGGTGTGCAGGGAGGGAGAAGCGCAGCTGAGCAGGCCTGTAGCCAGGAGAGGGCCTTGGCTTTGGCCTGGCTCAAATGGGAGGAGTCACAAAGGCTTTCTGAGCAGAGAAGGGACACAGGTTCACAGGTGCCAGTGCTGGGGGGACAGTCTGAGGGGTGGGGCAGAGGCTAGGAGACCAAGATGGGGAGAGAGAAGAGAGGAGGAACAATGGTTGGATTCTAGACAGACAAGAGTGGAAGCAGCAGACCCCAAATGGCCTGAACCTGGAAATGAAGGAGTGAGCGGGTCTGATCTGCCAAGCCCAGTAGGAAGGAGCAGCCCCATCGAGGCCAGGCTGGAAGAGTCGCATCTGCAATGTCTGCATGCCACAGGACTCAAGCTGCAGACACCTCTTCACAAATGTGGGGGCCCTGCTGCTCCAAGGTCCTGTGCCTGCAAGCAAGACCACGGCTGCAGAGTTCACGTCACGGGCTAGCTCAGTGCCTCCAACCAGCCTTCCAGGTCAGCCACTAACTTACACACCCAGAACTTTGGGTATTCAACTATGGGGCCTGCCTGATGACTAGGTGGGGACACCGGCAAGCAGTTTCAACCCTGCCCAGCTTCATAAGTACCTCTCCTTTGTAATAGCCACACATAGCCAGAACTATGGGTGTCTTAGTTACTTCTCCACTGCTGTGATAAGACACCATGACCAAGGCTTTCTTGTAAAAGAAAGCATTTAATTAGAGGCTCGTGGTTCCAGAGGGTTAGAATCTATGACCATCTCAGCATGGGCATGGAGCATGGCAGCAGGGCAGGCAGGCATGGCACTGAAACAGTATCTTTCACATCTTGAGAAACTACAAGGCAGAAAAAGTTAGCTGGGAATGATGTGGACTTTAGAATCCTCAAAACCAGTGACACACCTCCAACAAGGCCACACCTCCGAGTCCTTCCCAAACAGGTCTACCAGCTAAGGGCCAGGGACATGTAAGCCTATGGGACCACTGTTACTCAAACCACCACAGCAAGCTTCGAGTTCATGTCCCAGATGAGGAAGCAAGGTCCACAGACTGAGTCACCTAGGAGTAATGCCTGAGGCAGGAAGTCAGCCATGAGTCCACAGTGATGCAGAGAACGAGACACCATCACCCCCTCAGGCTCTCAGCCCTGGCATAGGTCCCCATACTGGAGAGCCTAGCCTAGCACAGCACAGCCACACAGTCAGTATCTCCACGTGGCAGGGCAGCATACTCTCCCTACTCACTGCTACCAGGAACCCCAAGTGAAGATTCAAAGAACCTTTCCAGTCCTTCAGCCGGCTGTTGCAAGAACTCCTGAGGCATAAGGGCATGTACACCCTTCTTAGGGGCATTGCTGAGCCCAGAGGGCAGAGACTTAACCCAACCTTTGGCCCAAGCGCAGTACAGGCAGCTGACCAGTCAGACATACGGCCTCCCCACGTTCATCCGAGACTCCAGCTCAATGGCTTTGGCTCCTGTTCTCTTTTACTTTCCAGAAATACCCAGTAACCCTAATAATGTTGTGATAGCTGATGACCTGCTCTCAGCTGCCAGAAAGCCAGCACAGACTGCACCTGCTCTAGCCCAAATTTGTCCTTCCCCAGTAGCCTTGGCATCTGACTTCATTTCTCCATGGTGCACCAGGGGCAAGGGAGCAGGTCTTTTGCTAGCCAGCCTCTCTAGGAGCAGCAGTAGGAACAGGCTACCCCAGCAGGGACAGCACAGACACTGACCACCTATACTTGGCCTATGACCAGGTTATTTCAGGCTCCAGTCCCTGTTGCACCTCGACAGAAGCCAGAGTCTGAACACCATGTTCACAGGCTCTCAACCCAGGACTGGCACAGAGAGCAGAGGCCACAGCACTGAAGGGGGGTGGGGGAGAGAGGGAGGAATAGGGAGGGGAAAGGAGGACTCACAGCAGAGGGAAGGAAAGGGGAGGAGAGAGGAAGAGTAGGGAGGGGAAGAGAAGGGGGAGGAGGGAGGAGACAGGAAGGGAAGAGAGGAGAGGGAGGGAAGGGGTGGAGGAAAGACTGGCCTGGAGAGATAGCTCAGCATGTAGATGCTTCCCACCAAGCCTGAAGCAGAAAGTCTACCCCCAGAACTCACATGGTGAAGGAGAGAACAGATTCCCGTGGCTCATCCTCTGACATCCACACGCAGACACACCCCAGCACGCCCCCACACACTATTTTTTTCTGTTTGGATTTTTGTTTGTTTTGTTTTGGAGGCAGGATCTCACTATGCAGCCCTGGCTAGCCTGAAAATGACCAGGTATTCTGGGCTGGCCTTGAACTCTGAGATCTGCCTGCCTCTGTTTCTGCCCAGAGACATAATTTTTTGTTTAAAGTTAGTTTGTGCTGAATGCACACCTTTAAACCTAGCATTCTGAAGGCAGGGAAAGCAGATCTATCTCTGAGGCTGAGGCCAGCCTCATCTGCAGAGTAAGTTCCAGGCCAGCAGGGCTACACAGGGAGATCCTGTCTCAAAAAGCAACCAAAAGCTGCACTGACCTCTAGCACCATAAAGGATTAAAGAAAGAAAGAAATATACTAAAACTGGGGTATGGATTAATGACAGAGCATTTGACTAGTATGAGGCTGTTACAAAGAAAAGGACACCTAAGACCGGATTACCCAATTATCCAAAAGGGGATAGAGGGGGAGAGAGAGAGAAAGAGAGAGAGAGAAACAGAGACAGTGAGGCTCCAGTACATCTTATTTTAAAGGACCAGTCTCCATTTTCAAATGCATGCAGAATATATCTCCTACAGAGGGCATGTGGATGCTACAGAGGAGCCAAGGGCTAAACCACATTTCTTGAACCCAGAACCCTATGTACCTACCTCTGCTAGCCCAGCCTGGTATGGTGGGCCACACCCAAGACACCGCCTAAATCCAGAGACACCAAGGCAGGATGGAGCAACAATCACATGTTTTCCTATGGCAGGTGAAGGCCACCACCATCCAGCCTGGGAAAGCAGGGGTGTCTCCAACACTAGCTAAGGCCAGAAAGGCAAATGGGAATGTTCATGGGAGTCTAACCCATGGGACTGTGTGTGCATTCACAATGACTGCCATGGGCTAAGCATGCTGGTGCCATCGATAGGGCAGAAGATGCCCCATGCAAAGCTACCCGGGCTACATAGCAAAATACTGTTCAAATACAAATAAAAAATAACAGATTGCTACAGCACCACCCAGTGGACTGGCAGGAAGAAGCCTGTCCTAAGTGCCAACATTAGAAATTCTAACCACTGCCTGGCATCTATAGCTTCAAATTTCCCACAGAAAGGACCAAGACCTGGCTTAGCATGCACAAGGCCCTAAGCTCAATTCCTAGCATCACACAATAAAAAAATAAAATTAAAAAATTTTAAGCAGCTGGGCAGCGGTGGCGCACGCCTTTAAACCCACCCAGCACTTGAGAGGCAGAGGCAGAGACAGAAGCTGAGTTCAAGGCCAGCCTGGTCTACAGAGCGAGGTCCAGGACAGCCAGGACTACACAGAGAAACCCTGTCTCAAGAGAAAACAAAAATTTTTTTCTTTTGTTTTTGTTTTTTGTTTTTTTCCAGACAGGGTTTCTCTGTGTAGCCCTGGCTGTCTTGGACCTCACTCTGTAGACCAGGCTGGCCTTGAACTCAGAAATCCACCTGCCTCTGCCTCCCAAGTGCCAGGATTAAAGGCGTGCGCCACCACCGCCCGGCAAAGAATACAGTTTTTAAGTCATCTCCCTGCTGGGCCATATCAACGTGGGCTTAGTGGGCACTTAGTATGTACAAGGCCAAAGATTTCACCCTCAGCAAAAAAATAGCACTTCTGGGACCAGAAGGGCCAGCCATCTCCATCTCCATCACCCCTACCATACTGACATGGCCCCCGCCGAGGTCCTAGTAACTCCCTTAGGTGTGGGGAAGGCAGCACGTCTGCTCTGCAGCTCTCTCCAGGATACTAGAGTGACGCTGTTACCCTACTTACTGACAAGAGACTGCAGCTGGAGGCACAGGTCTTCGGTCCTGGGACAAGGCTAAGACTTAGCTCAGAGGGCTGAATCTCATCTGCTTCGCTCCCTTAGTGTGGATGAGCTCCCATCCTGAGAGCTGCAGCCTCAGCTCCTCTGCCCTCCTCCAGGGCTGCGCCTGTGCTGTTCACCGGTCGTCCCACCTGCTGCCCTCTTGCAATTAGGGATCTAATTCGGGCCTCCCTCCATTTCAGGGCAGGTAAGCCAGGAAGCTTAAGGAAGCCAGAGACCCTATACTCCAAGGATGAACTGACTAGAGGCGTTCGTCAGTCACTGTCCGTTATGCCCACCCCTGACTCCACCCAAGCCAGCAAGCAGGTGAGTCTTTGCGTGTACTCAGCTTGCCAGACGGCCCTCTAGGATCCTCATTCACAGCTCATTCTTAAAGATTCCTCCTTTACAAATAATCCCCTTTGACTGAAAAACCAAACCACATTCCAGACACTGTGGAAATCTGGAGACCCAGCCATATTAGAAAAGCATCTTTGATAGGCACTTGCTGAGCATATATAAGGTCTAGTTCCTTTTTTGTTTGTTTTTGTTTGTTTGTTTGTTTGTTTGTTTTTGGTTTTTGTTTCTCTTTTTTTTTTAAGATTTATCTTATTTATTTTATGTGTATGAATACACTGTAGTTGTACAGATGGCCGTGAGCTATCACGTGTGTGGCTGCTGTTGATCTCAGGACCTCTGCGGCCCCCGCTCACTCCGGCTCCGCTCGCTCCGGCATAATTTACTGCAGCTGTCTTCAGATGCACCAGAAGAGGGCGTCCAATCTCATTACGGGTGGTTGTGAACCACCATATGCTTGCTGGGATCCGAACTCAGGGCGTTCAGAAGAGCAGTCAGTGCTCTTACCTGGTGAGCCATCTCGCCAGCCCTGTTTTTTGTTTTTCAAAGCAGGGTTTCTCTGTATAGCCCTGGCTGTCCTGGAACTCACTCTGTAGACCAGGCTGGCTGAGAACTCAGAAATCCGCTTGCCTCTGCCTCCCACGTGTTGGGATTAAAGGCATGCCCCACCACTGCCTGGCATAAGGTCTAGTTTCAACCGCCATCGTAAAGAAAGACAGCAAGAGAACAAATATGTAAAGTGAATAGTTAGTTCTACATAATATGAGAAGGTGACACAACATAACAAAACAACGCATGGAACAGACAAAGGCATGTATGTAGTGGAGGCAGGACGTGCATGCAGTTTTCTCTACAAAGTGGTCAAGAAAGACCTTCCTAGCCATACTACAGAAGGCAAAGGCTGGTGGATCTCTGAGTATGAGGCTAGCCTGGCCTACATGAGTATCAGGCTAGCCAGGCTACAGAGTGCTTAGTGAAATCCTGTCAGGAGAGGAAGAGTGAGGATGGAGCTCCCTGATGGGACTTGCGACCAGGTCCCAAGAGTAAAGGCACTGAAGGCGGC
This sequence comes from Mastomys coucha, assembly GCF_008632895.1. Lineage (NCBI taxonomy): Eukaryota > Metazoa > Chordata > Mammalia > Rodentia > Muridae > Mastomys > Mastomys coucha. The sequence continues at coordinate 221,977,131 of NW_022196905.1, forward strand.
CACCCTCGTGAGAAGAACAGCTGTGCACAGGGCCTGAAGTGAAGCGTAACAGATGCTCACAGATGTGTGATCTGGAGTCATATGCATGAGAGGAAAGGTCCCAAGGGCTGGGTGAGGAGACGGAGCTACAGGGAGCTCTGGGCACAAGAGTGTTAAGTCCTGACTTGAGTTTAATTCTTCTTGCTTTGTTGTGACTGCTGACATGGGGTCTCACTGTGTAGTCCTGTCTGACCTGAAACCCACTCCATGCCTGTAGTGGTCTGCTGCCTCCTGAGTACTGGGATTAAAGGCGCAAACCACCATCTCCCGCTGAGGCTTGAGTTCTTAAGGGATCCTTTTGAGTGAATTAGTAGGCCGAAAGGAGAGGCCTGCCGGACGCTGTGAAAATAATTCCCTCCAAACCGCAATGGTGCTAGGCATGGGAGCACACAGAAGGGTACTGGAAAGGTCAGGTTGAGACCCTCTATCTATCCATCCCATCAAACATCTACCTGGAAGCTAATCACCCCAGCATTGAGAGGAGGTTTAAACAAGCGGATCTCCAGTTCAAGCCAACCTGGGCTACATAGCAAAAACTTTATCTCAAAATAAAGATACACCTGGTTCTAGAAGGGGCTCAGATGTCGCCCTCGGTGGAAAGATTTGCCTAGAAGACACAAGGCCCTGGATTCCATTCACAGCACAAAAAAAAATTACATTTTAAAACACACACACACACACACACACACACACACGCCTACACATATTATACTGTTATCATCACTATCTCCTGCTTAAGTAATGATAGGAATCATCTCTACTGTACTAAAAATTTTATTTACAATGATGAGATTCTATTAGTTAATAACAAAATATCATTTATTTTTAAAATTATAATAAAGGCAGGAATGGGCGGGATGTGGACACTCCAGGGGGCCAAGGCAGCAGCAGCACTGGCTCCTAGAGAAGCTGCTGGCTGCTGTGACAGCAGGTGCTGCAGGTGAGTGCTACCATGACAGCTGCAATGACAGCAGGTGCTGCAGGTGACAGATGTCTGTCTCTACGTACTGCACACCACAGCTGAAGGCCAGCCGATCCTGCTGATCACATGGAGACTTCCTGTGAGTGTGAGACAGGATCTGTCACACACAGGGCTTCCGGGGGTAAGAGGATTCAGAAGGTAGCAGGAGGGATACAGGCCCATGCACTCCCCAGTGCAGATTGCAAAGGCCATGAGCTCCGCTTGCAACAAAAATTATCAAAAAGTCTGCCCAGCTTCTAAGCTATTTACAGTACCTCTCTCTTGGAAGCGAGGCTGGGAGAGGCTGAAAATAACGAGCAGTGGCCCTGTGCCTTTCCAAATACAATGGTTCTGTGGGAGCCCCAGAGGGCTTAAAATAGACTGCCCTCTGACAGTTACACATTAGGCCAGATGAGCAGGTAAGAGAATTTCATCATCCCCGGCATACAGTCCACAGGTCCTCAGGGAAGCTGCAGAATCATGCCCTGCCTAGCCAGCCTGTCTAACATGGAACTCCCACAACAAGGAAGGCTGGGCCCCATGTAATGTCTGCTGTCTCAGCGGGGCTGAGTGAGGACCAGGTCAGGGACGAGGACAATCCCAAGCCTGGGCCAGGGTATTATAGAGAGGTTGGCCAGCAGCCATCCACCTGGCAAGGCATTAATACTCAACAGTATATACTGAGCTCAAACTCTAAAACTAGCAGTCATCCAGTCAACACATAGGCAAACAGGGTTTCTCAAAAGTATAAATGGCCAGCTGGGCAGTGGTGGCACAAGTCTTTAATCCCAGCAGTACTTGGGAGGCAGAGGCAGGCGGATTTCTGAGCTTGAGGCCAGCCTAGTCTACAGAGTGTGTTCCAGGACAGCCAGGGCTACACAGAGAAACCCTGTCTTGAAAAACAAACAAAAAAAAAAAAAAATGGGGGGAGTGGCACAACAGAGAACCTAAAGGGATAGCACACAACTTTATTATGATTGTGACTGCCAGCTACACTCTCAGCTGAGGTAAGTAGCCCCAGCTGTTAAAACATTGCCATCTGTCACTATCAATAGCACCAGGAAGGTGTTAAGACCTGAACTTGACCAAACAGCTTTTCCACCCAGCCAGACCTGCCTGTCAAAGGGCAGGGCACCCAACCAAAGCCAACAGTGTTATCAGAACTACTAGTCTCTTTCTGGACCAACCCTGTGCACTGCCCAGTCTGTCCAGGCCACTCGCTCCTCTCTCCACTTGGGAGTCAGTGAAGCAAGGCTCTGTGGTGCTCTGTGGGCCTCTAAGTTGCCCCTGGCATAACTGACCTAACATGTGCACACTGGGACCATCAGCCCAGCTTCTCCCAGGATTCTTCAGTCTCCGCTTGCCTCCTCTGTGCTCAGTGTGTGCACCTAATGCCCACCAGAGCGCCAAAGCTTGGAAGGGACAACCCTACAACCCAGACATGGCCATCGCTGGTGCTCATCAATGTGCCATCAGGAGCAGGCAATGGGTTGGGGACCTGACTGCAGCTCCAGCCCCTTTTCAAGGTGGGAATATCCCACAGGGGCCGATTAAGCTGCCTACCTGATGTCCCTGAAAACAAAATGTAAGTCAATAAATACACACTCTTGCAAACCCACTGTGTCACTGCAGGATGAGAAGTCTAGAGAGGTTAAAAACTTTGCCCATGAGGGCTAGCCAAAGAATTAGCTGAGTTTAGTCGGGCACGGTGGTTCACACATTTAATCCCAGCACTTGTCAGGCAGAGACAGGCAGATAGATCTCTTGAGTTCAAGGCCAGCCTTGTCTACAGCACAAGTTCTAGGACAGCCAAAATTACACAGAGAAACCCTATCTTGGAAAAATAAACCAAAAAAAAAGGATATTGGCTCACCAATATTCTTCAGTTTAGAGCACCGGATGTTCTTCCAGAGCACCTGAGTTCAATTCCCAGAACTCACTTGTCAGCTCACAACTCTAACTCCAACTACAGGGCGTGTGATGACACTCAGATGGTACACAGATATATACATGCAGGCAAAACACCCATACCTATATACATAACATACAGAGAAGGATCCCACTCCAGGCCTGCTGCAAAGCCTGCAAACCTTGCTGTCTTCCTAGGACAGAGAACCAGTACAAACACAGCTAATGGAGTCAGGACCTGGCCTTGGGCAAGGCCCTGGTCTGGGTGGGCTCCCATTTGCACAGGGCAGGTGTCAAGGCTGAGATCGCTGCCCCAGTGTGCTGTGCAGCTTAAGGACTCTGCAGAGAAATGTGCAAACTGAGCCACTAGCTGCCTGCCCAGGATCATGGTCTGAGGCGAGCTCAGTCAGGAGACGTGTGAAATGCTCAGAGCAGCCAGATACAGCAGCATACAGCTGCACCAGCACGTAAAAGAAATCTAAAAAGAAGCTGGCTGGGCGTGGGAGTTCATGACTTAATAATCACCCTAGCACCTGAAAGGCAGGAGCAGGGCAGATCTCTCTTGAGTTCCAGGATAGAGCTCCCTAAAAGTTTTCTCAAAAAAAAACAAAACTACACTAAACTAAAAGTAACACCCCCAAACCTCTCCTGCGTGTGCAGCCTTGATGGCATTATCTAGCCTCATCATGATGCTCCCTGATGCTCCCTCACCTTCAAGGTCCTTTCACAATCAAGCAGGTTTGTTCCAAGGATCGAGCACGGACAAGCTGAGAGGTTAGCCAATCCACTGAGTCAAGCCACCATTTCGTCAGGCGGCCGGGCCAGAATGTGGTCTGAGGCCCGACTCAGTGCCTGCACACGGGTCTACTTTCTCCCTACCTATCACCTACCTACCTGTTTTCTGCCTCTAAGCAGTTGCCTCACAGGACCAAGTGTGGTGACGCATGCCTGTGTAAGGCTAATCATCAACAGCAGGAAGAACGCAGATCCAAGTCTGCCTACGTTACACAATGAAACCCTATCTAAAAATCCAAGGTGGAGCTGAACCTGGAAGTGCGCACCCCTCTTGACCCCAGCTCTCCAGAGGCAGAGCCAAGTACACCTGAGTTTGAACTTAGCCTGGTCTAAGTAGCCAAATTCCAGGTCAGCCAGAGCGTGAGACCCTGAAAAAAAAAAAACAACAACCAAAAAAAACCAGGGGCACTGGAATGACAAGCTCAGTGGTTGATAGGCACTGAGTTTGGATCCCAGAACCCATGTGACACCTCACACCTGTAACCCCAGGTTGTGATGGACAGAGAAGTGGTGCTGGGGTTTGCTGGCCTCCGGCCTGGCCCAGGTTCAGGTTCCTGCCTCAAAACTAGGGCCAAGAATGATGAGGTGCACAACACCCTCCTCTGGCCCCTGCCCAAGTTCACGTATACACAGGCATCACATACACCAAACACATACAGATAATGATGATGATAATAATAACCATAATCTTTTAATCAAGACCTAGGGAGGCAGCTTAGTGGCACACATAAGTAAGAAAGGCCCTGGGCTCCAATGCCTAATATTAAAAAAAAAAAAAAAGTTAAATTTTTTCAATGTCTCTTGACCAAAACTACTTTCAGAATGTTCATACTAAGTCTTTGGAGAGAGCCAGGCAGGCAGGAACTTGCCTGAAGCGAGGTACTAAGTTGGTCTATAATGAGTTGCAAGGCAGGCACCAAAACAGCTACCTTTCCAGGCATTGTGGTGAATTCTCACCATCCTGTGAGCCAGGTCAGCCTGGGCTACAGAGGCTCTCTCTACACGGACTGGCTTGCCAGCAGCCTTACAAGGCACAGGATCTGCCTCAAGCTACCACAGACATGCTCTCCAAGCGAGAGTACCACAGACACGCTCTCCAAGCATCGTCTCCAGTGGCAAAGACACTAATGAAAAAACAAAAAAACCTGAGCCCAGGGTAAGCTGTTTTTGTAACAACCCTGCTGATTTATAACAATCCCAAGGCCAATCTGTTCTAGAAGCTTCACCTCCACTAGGCCTGGGCCACTGAAGGGACACTTTTTAATGATAAGCAATGAACAGTGCTGATAGGAAACTTATCAAAAAGCAGCAATCTTCTCTCCAGGTGGAATCCACCATGCCTTGGGTCTTCCCTGTGACAGTAACTGACCATGAGGACACAGGTGAACTGTTCTGAGTGTGACGTTTTTAGGGTTGTTTACCTGCATGGACATTAGGTGTGCACTTAGCTTACGCAATGCCCACAGGACAGAGGAGGGTGCTGGAGCCCTAGAACTGGTGTTACAGATGGGTTAGACAGAATGTTGGTGATGTTGGGAATTGAACCTGGGTCTTCTAGACCCATCTCTCCAGACCCTGAGCACCAAGTCGGGGAGGGGGAGGGGGAAGGGCAGCTTTGGTGGCAGGGTGCTTGATTAGCCTGTGCAAGACCCTGGGTTCCAGTTCAGCCCCACAATATCCAAAAAATATTCACTGTACTTCATAATCTTTGTGGTGTCTTCCTATGGGCGAAAAGTCTTTCTCTTTCTTAAAATTCACTGTATTCTGGAAATTGGTTCTCTCCTGCCACCTTGTGGGGTGTGGGGATCAAATTCAGGTAGGCCTTCCAAGAAGCATCTCTACCTGATGAACTGTCTCACCGTCTCCACAGCTTTAGAGATGGGGAGGTTTCCCAGTGGGCTGAGGCACCTGAGGCAAAGGATGGATTCAGTCCTTCAAAGGTAGCTATTATTTTGTTATTTAAATTAACTTTTTAGCCTGTTAGGGTAGCATAAGTCTTTAAACCCAGCACTTGGGGAGACAAAGAGAGATCCCCTAGTTCGAGGCCAGACTCAGACTAGTCTACAAGGCAAGTTCCAAGCCACTCAGGAACAGGCAGAGCTACAGAGACTACACAGATCCTACCTCAAGAAAAATTACATTTTTATTTATTGTAATTGAATGTACACTGGTGCGTGCATGTGGAAGTCAGAGGGCAGCCTGTGGGAGTCCTTTCCTCTCACCACATGAGTTCCAGGAACTACATGGAACTAAACACAAGTCTTCCAGTTCAGCAGCAGACAGCTCTACCTGCTGAGCCATCCTACCCGGGTAGCCTGGCATTCACGATGTCACTGGACAAGGATGGCTCTGAACTTCTAAGCCTAATGCCTTCACCTCCCAAGCACTAGGATGGCAAGCATGAACTGCCATGCCTGGTTTTATCTAGGACTGGGGTGGAACTCAGGGTCTCCCCGCATGTGAGCCTATCAGTACAGAGCTCTCCTCTTTAATGTGGATAGCTTACCCTTTTCTCCAAGGTCCTAACTATGAAAGCATCTCTTCCATTTTCACTGGTCTGTACCAACAGCCCTACAAACTGGGCTAGAAAGTAGTAGATGCTCCTATCCGAAGACTATGGCCTCAGTGGATACTAAAACAAATGTCAACAGAGAATTTAAGAAAAAAAAATGAAATAACTTTTTTTTCACCAAGTTCACATTGGCTTTTTGTTTTTTGTTTCCCATTTATTTATTTATTCACTTCACATACCCATTACAGCCCCCTTTCTCCTCCCAGCCCCCCTCCCATAGCTTCCCCCACCCTCTCCCCTCCTCCTCTGATAAAGGAGAGCCCTGCTGGGTACCAAGCTATTTTGGCACAGCAAGTCACTGCAGGACCAAGAGCATCCTCTCCCACTAAGGCCAGACAAAGCAGCCCAGTTAGAGAAACAGCATCCACAGGCAGGCATCAGTCATGGATTCTGTCCTTGCTCCTGTTGTAGGTCTAAGAAGATCAAGCTGCACATCTGCTACATATGTGGGGAGGCCTAGGCCCAGCCTTTGTTCACTCTCTCGTGGGTGGTTCAGTCTTGGGGAACCCCCAAGGGTCCAGGTTAGTTGATTCCGTTAGTCTTTCCGAGGTGTTCTCTCCGGGCCCCTCAAGCTTTGGCTGTTTTGTATGTTTGTTTGTTTGTTTTGGGGGTTATTTTGTTTTGTTCTCTTTCATTTGGTTTGGATTTTTGAGACAGGATCTCTGGCCCAGGTTGGCATCAAACTTACTATGTAGTTGAAGACAACCTTGAACTCCTGATCCTCTGCCTCCAAGTCCCAAGACCTGGAACTAAAGGCATGTGCCAGCTTGCCGGGTTTTATTCAGGTGCCAGGGATCCGAAGACACATTAGGAAAGTGCTCTACCAAATGAGCTCCATCCCTATCCCAGTGTGGTTCTTGCCTGCCTTTGTTGTGCAATGCTGCTGAACCCAGAGCCTCAGAGCCTCGTGTGTGCATGCATCGGCCCAATAGGCAATGGTAGAAATGAGGCACTGAAATAAACAGGAGCTCGTTTTTCCAGGCCAAACCCTGAGCCTTAGCCTGTGCTCACACTCCTTGAAACAAAGCACCCACCCCAGTCTCAGAAGCCTACCTGGCCTGATTTCCACTAGCAAATTAACACAACTGGCTGCAAATACCATCCTCCACCTGCACTTCTCAAACGGAACACGGTTTTTCCGTGGCAAGAGAGGGGGTGGGAACGGAAAAGCACCCCAGGGGGAAAACAATCTCCTTTTGAGAGCACAAAGTTGGCTGGGCGTAAGGATTGCAGACTTCAATCTCCTGGTTCTCTGGCATCATGTTAAAAAAGACTGAGTATTTCTAGATTCGTTTCAAAGGCCCTGGGGGAACTACCAACAATAACCGCAATGCAGAAGATGAATAGAAATATTAGCATTCAAGTTGTGATAAAAATAGGATTATCTGCTATGTATTGGAGGTTCCTAAAATATGTCAATTTCCAGAGACAAGTGGTGGCTGCCAGGGGCTGGGGGAGTAGGGAATGGGGAGATACCGTACAATGCTGTACAGTTTCAGTTATACATGAACAAAAAGAGTTTGAGAGTGCTTGCCTAGCATGAGAAAGGCCCTGAGTTCCAACCCTAGCACAAGTTGAGGGGAGCAGGCAGGGAAGGGAAAAAAAAAAAGTGAACCTAAGGCTAGGCTTAGGTTGGCAAATCTCATCACAAAATGTAAAATCTGAGGGGAGAAATGCAAGCAACAATCAGCTTGCCAGCTTTCATTTATGGAACTGCTAGTGGTTAAAACTATGCCTTTGAAAGGAAATCTGCATTTCCTCTGTTCTGCATTACTAGCAGGGGCCTTTAGACAATTCACTTGACATCTCTGACTTTCACCTACATAGTAAGAAATTAAGTATCCCACAGCAGCAGGACTATGAGTTTAAGGACAAGATGACGAAATCTCAGTTAATACGGTAGTTAGCCCTTACTCGTGTATTCTTACTATGAACGTGAGCAATGAGTTATTGTTTTATGATAATTACTTAAAAATTACCAACAACGAAATTATATCATCAGTTATGTCGAGAAGATCATAAGAGAAGACTTGGTTTTAAGAGGAAAGGTGACCCAAAATACAGTCAGAGACTTGAGCTTCCACAATGGTCTTGCGCATTTGGATTTCTTCCCTGGCGGTCAATGACTGGCGTGACCCTGGAACCAACTACCTCGCCGCCCAGGCATCTGTAGCGAGTTGAGTGCGAAGGTCAGAAGAGGAAGGCCGGCTGCAGAGCCCCTCCTGAGCCCGAGGCGCTGACACCGTGCAAGGACTGTGCAAGAGAATTGCTCGCACCAAAAACAAGTGCTCCCGGCACTCCTGAACACCTGCCACTCAGGCCACCGAGGATGCTGCAAGGAAGCGGCAAGGTTCTCCCAGGCCCTGCAAGATCCTAAGAAAAGGCATCTCCAAACAACCTGGGTGGCAGGTTTATAAATACCCACCCCCGCACATGCGCAATGAGATTACACTGCGTCTGCGCCATGGCGGACAACCGGACCATTATAAAAAGGTCCCGAGGCCCTGCAAGACACTGCGGTCTGCGGTGGCCAGGGCCCAGGGCCCCGCGCTGCTTACCTCGTAGTGCTTCATGGTTCTTCCACAGGATGGCACCTGCTCTGCTGCAGCTGAGTGGCCGCCCTGCCGCACCAAACACCACCCAGCCCGACACACACACACTTAGGGAGCAGCACTCCAGGGCTCCGGCTCCGCCCCTCTCTACGCGTGCGTCCCTCCTGCCAATCAGCGTGGGGTGCACCCACTGCTCGCGCCACACGGCTGACCAATCAGCTTTCGAGATTCAACGAGCGCAGGGGACCCCCCCCTCCTCCCCACCTTGGCAGGCAAGATAAAAACCGGGCCACCTACCAATCAAAAGGGAGCTTCGGCGCCGCGCGCCCACTGGCTCCGCCCATTGCAGTGTCGCGGTGAAAATCCAGAGACTTCCTACTGAGAGGTCACTGCGGCAAAACCAGAACAAAGAGCTGCGTGGACCCGGGAGCAAGGCTTACAATGAATTCGTAGATGTAGAGAGGCTCACCTGAGAGATGAGACCTCAGATATCACCACCAGGACCCTTGAAAGGACTCCAAATATCACGAGTGGGGAAAGGAAAAGAAAGCCTGCACGGCATTCCGCAGGTGCCCCTTCCTAAAACAGCCTGTCAGTTGAGCTAGCCATAGAAGCAAAACCACTTTTGTCTCTGCCTGCGTTCTCGTGTGCAGTATGATTACTACTGGCCACATGTAGCTACTGAGCCCTTGAAATATACTGGAAAAAAATGACAGGTGCTGCCAGTCTAAAAATACATGACATCAAAGAACAGTGCAGAGAAAGACTACATTACGAATGAAGGCACTTGTTGCCCTACCTAATGAGCTAAACTCAATCCCAGGGACCCACATAATGTAAGGCCAGAACAGATTCTGCCAAGTTATCTTCTGACCTCCAACAGGCACCATGGCACATGTGCAACCACACATATACACACACACTCATAAATACATATAAAATGTTAAAAGCATGGTGCAGCCAGATGTGATGGCACGCTCAGCTCAGTCCCAGTGCACAGGAGGCAGAGGCTAGCAAATTTCTGTAAGTCCCAGCCTTGGTCTACCTAGGCAGTCCCAAGACAGCCTACATCAAGAGGCCCTGGCTGGGGGGAACGGGGGAGGGGAGAAAGCAATCAATCAATAAGTCAATAAAAGAATATAGAGTTCAAGGCTGGGACTGCAGTCACTTGTACACTGCCTGTCTAGGTTATACACACAAGGAATATGTCAAGAAGAAGGAAAAAATTTGCAACCTTTCTTGCTGGTAAAACACAAGAATGGCAGTGTATTAAAAAAATATATTATTAAAATTAAGTTCCCTGATTATTTTTGCTGTGGTTCTAGAGACTGAACAAGGGGCTCCATGCCAGCGCCAACATCATCCTCAAAAGCACGAAGCAATGTCACTGAAATCAGGAATGAGACGGGGCTGTCCACCACCCCTACTCCTTTTCAACACTCTCCTCAAAGCCCTAGCTGGAGCAATAAGGCAAGGAAAGAAGTTAAAGAGATGCAAGCAGGAGAGAACTCCAGACATCCCTATGTGCAGGTGATAAATTATACATCAGAGATCCCAAATATCACACCAGAAAACTTTCAGAACCAGTCAGCAATGTCAGAAACATTCATGAATACTGCTGGTTTTATGTCAATGTGACACAATCTAGAGTCATCTGAGAGGAAGGGACCTCAATTGAGAAAATGCCTCCAAAAACTGGGCTGG
>NW_022196905.1:221987671-222002225 GCF_008632895.1 Mastomys coucha
TGCTGTCCTGGAACTCACTCACTCTATAGACCAGGCTGGCCTCAAACTCAGAAATCCACCTGCCTTTGCCTCTCAAGTGCTGGGATTAGAGGCGTGTGCCACCACTGCCTTGTAGGACATTTTCTTAATTAGTGTCTGTCGTGGCCCATTATTAAGTGGAGCCACTCTGCACTACTGGTCCTGGGTTCTATAAGAAAGCAGATGAAGCAAGCCATAAGCAGCAAGCCAGTAAGCAGTACCCCTCCATGGCCTCTGCATCAGCTCCTGCCTCCAGGTTCCAGCACTGCTTGAGTTCCTGTCCTAACTTTCCTCAGTAATGGACCATGATGTGATAGTGTAAGCCAAATAGTCCCTTTCCTCCTGTGCTGGTTTGAGTAAGAATGGCCCCTAGAAGTTCATAGATTTGAGTACTTGGTCACCAAGGAGTGACAGTGTTTGAAAGGATTAGGAGTTGTGGCCTTGTTGGGGTAGGTGTGTCACTGGGGGTAGGCTCTGAGATTTCAAGTCCCCAAGCCAGGTCCAGTGGCTCTCTCTTCCTGCTGACTGGGGATCCAGATGGAGTACTCTTCAGCTAGCATGTCTACCTGTGAGCTACCTCCATGCTTCCTGCCGTGAAGATAGTGAGCCTCTGAAACTGTAAGCCGCCCCCATTAAATGCCTTCTTTTATAGGACTTGCCTTGGTCACTGTGTCTCTTCACAGCAATGGAACACTGACTAAGACACCTCCCCAACTTGCTTTTGGTCATGGTGTTCCATTATAGCAACAGTAACCCTAACTAGCATAAGGGAAAATACAGAAAATCAACTTACAAGAATCAATACTCTTTCTACACACTAACAATAAACACACTGAAAAAGAAATCATGAAGACCAGTGGAATAAGACAGAAGACCCAAGCTTTCTAATAAGACATAGCTTCATAAGACATAGCTTTCTAATGGAAAAAAGATGCCAAAAGCAGACACTGGGCGAAAGGTCGAACTTTCAGCACACAACACTGGGGAACCTAGATGCAGGACCTACATGCAGACTGACATCTGGCACAAAAATTAACTCCAATCTTATCAAAGACCTAAACACTGAGACTGCTAGAAGATGGCGGAGTGGACCCTACCTTCCTCTTTTCTGAAGCTAACTTATTTTCTACAAGGCCAAGAATTGATACTTGGGACCTCATAAAACTAAAAAAACTTCTGTATAGGTAAGGAAACAAGTGACGAGAAACCCACAGAGAGAGGGAGAATCTTGGCCAGCTATATGTCTAACAGAGGATTACTATCCAGAAAATACAAAGAACTCAAAAAACAAAGAGTTGAGAAAACAAATAGCTGGTTAAAAAAAAAAAAAAATGGACTGTGGATCTGAACAGACACATTTTCAGTAGAAGAAATACAAATGGATAACATACATCTCAAAGTATTCATCATTCTTTAGAGCTAGAGAAACAGAAATTAAACTTTGAGATTTTATCTCATCTCTGTCAGAATGGATAAAACCAATAAAACAACTATTAACAAATTCTAGAGGGGGTTCTGCAAGGAAAGGTGACTCCTCGTTCACTCCTGGGCGGATTGTAAACTGGTGTAGCCGCTATGGAAATCAGTTTGAGAATTCTCAGAAAGCCAAAAAATAGGGGCTGGAGAGATGGCTCAGTGGTTATGAGCACTGACTGCTCTTCCAAAGGTCCTGAGTTCAAATCCCAGCAACCACATGGTGGCTCACAACCATCCCAGCATTTGAGAGGCAGAGGCAGGCAGATTTCTGAGTTCAAGGCCAGCCTGGTCTACAGAGTGAGTTCCAGGACAGCCAGGGATACACAGAAAAACCCTGTCTTGAAAAACAAAAAAAAAAAAAAAAAAAAAAAAAAAAAAAAAAAAAAAAAAGCCAAAAAATAAATAAACCTATCATATAATTCAGCCATGCTGGTTGCCATTCTATACACAATAGGCAGGAAATACAAACAACCTAAATGTTCTCTAATCGGTGACTGGCTAATGACAATGTGGTATATATACTCTATGCAATACTATTTTGCTGTAAAGAAAACTGAAATTGTGAAATGTCAGGGTTCTGCCCTGACACTCAGGTACTGAGGTAGGGTGCAGACCAGAGGACAATGGTCATTAACCCTGGTCATTAACCCTCTCTTACTGTTCTGGGGGCCAGAGCTGATGGCTTCTGGCAACTGACTCCTGCTGATAGCAGTAGGGGATTAGGGAAAAAAAATTAATTACTTGGACTCTTTACTCTTTAACTCAGGGGTTTCTCACTGGCCTGTCCAGAGGCTCATTAACTCTTAGTGAGGGCTGGAGAGATGGCTCAGAGTTTAAGAGCACTGGCTGCTCTTCCAGAGGTTGAGAGTTCAGTACCCAGCAACTACATGGTGGCTCATTGCTATCTATAATGAGATCTGGTGCCCTCTTCTGGCCTGCAGTATATATGTGTATACAAAATAAATAAATAACTCTGTGGCTCTACAGAAAAAGAAAAAGGATAAAGAGAAAGTCATACAGACAGACAGACATCTACACATTTATTTTTCTCCCAGCCTTTTTATAGCTTCTTAGACAAAAATTCTTTATAAAATTACCTCACAGATAAAATATTAAACTAAAGGGAGTCACAGAAGAATGTCAATAGTAAGTTCAAAGCAGTGCTTCCCTCTACAAGCTCACAAGTTCAAAGCAACAGTTTCACAAGCCTTGCTTTACCATAGTGCACACTTGTGTCCTCATACTTGGACCTGACCTAGAATAAATGTTTTTCCTTGATCATTAATTTGTTCTAAGCCTATTTTTCTTCCTAGTGCAATTTACATGCTGTGACAAAGGACTCTATTTGCAGCTTTTTTTATTTTACGAGGAGCTTAAAAATTACTTGAACCAATTCAGGAGTTCTATAAAATCATTATCAGGAATTATGAAATCATCAATTCATCTAAATAGCATTTTTACATGAAACTACACCTTCATAATGATCTGCAGGATGTTTGCTCAATAGGGTCGGCTAATGCCCAGGATTCCTTAGCCTATATAATAGTGGCAGGAAAGACACATGAGCAGCAAGAAGCAACCCTGTGGTGAAATCTCTTGGGTCCATGTCTCTCAAAGCACACCCATTATTGCCATGCAAAACAGTGGGCCATCTCCAGAAAACTTAATTGCTTACCATAACCTTTCCCACATGGCTTGTGTGAATAAACTTTGCAGAGAAATGAATGGAACAAGGAACTCAAATTGATCCTATTAGATGAAATAACACAGACCCAGAAAGAGAAATGACAAGGGTTTTCTCAAATTTGAGGCTCCTAGCTCCAAATCTTTAGATTTAGGTCCATAACCTGACCCGCAGAAACCAGAAAAGTTAAAAAGAACCGTGACAGGGAAGTGCCAGAGAGGGGAGTAACAGGGGCCAAGTGACATGAAGGAAGAAATGGGGGATGGAGGTAGCTTTAATTTCAGAGTGGAAAGAAATGTAGATACAGAATGAGAGGAAGGAAAGAGGAATGAATAACACTAAGGATGTTTGAAAAGCCACAGTGAATCACATTGTTTTATGTTTAGTTATAATTATATATAATACAGATGAACATGCATATTGTCTCAATGAAGTTGTGCCAGTTGGGGAATTAATGCGCCCTCCAAGACCTCAACAGCTGTACTATCTGACAGAAGCCACAACGCAGGCATGAGAAACCCTTTTTCAAGAGTCCCCCAAAACAATACAGGCTATTGTTGTTGCCCTTGGGTACCAGAGGTCACCAGAGGTTAAAGATGCTGAAGGCACCATGTGGTTCAGATACAGGACTTAGAGATTTCAGCTGGATCTGACCTGAGGACTGGCTTTCATAGTCCCAGAAGGTGCTATGCAAGCTGCCAACAGAGAGGAGCAATCAATAGTCCTACCCAGCTGCGATGCCCACGAAGCACCATGACCAGATAGTCCTAGAGGTGCAAAGTGGTGCCTGTGTCTTAGCAGTAACAAACAGCTGTCTAATTGGATTGTAGGTCTGCAGAGCAAGTGGGGAATCACACCTGGCACTATAAACCTAGTCAACTACAGGTGGCTGGTGAGGTCTCCATCTTAGAGGAGAACCGACTGTTCCCACTGTTGTCTCTTTACTAAGCCTGCATAACTCCTCACTGCATTCTAGATTCTTATCTTTATACCCACAGGCAAGTGTAGCTCTGCTCCTCATAAAAGAAGCAGATTCTCTCTGTGTGGTAGACAGAGGCCACTATAGAAAGCCACGACTGTTGAAAATGCAGGGAGCAACTGACCCTGGGATTCCCAGACTCAGTAGATATGTCTAAAACTCAACCCCCATGTGCTTAGTTAGGGTTTCTATTGCTGTGAGGAGACACCAATGACTGTAGCCACTCTTATAAAGGAAAACATTTAATTGGGGCTGGCTCACAGTGTCAGATATTTAGTTCATCATCATCATGGTGGGAAGCATTGCCACATGCAGGCAGACATGCTGCTGGAGGAGCCGAGGCTTCTACATCAGGATCCACAGGCAGCAGAAGGAGACTGTGAGCCGTACTGGATGTAGTCTGAGCATATGAAAACCTGAAAGCCTACCCCTACAGTGACACACTTTCTTCAACAAGGCTACACCTACTCCAACAAGGACACACCTCCTAGTAGTACAACTCCTTATGGGTCAACCATTCTAACACATGAGTCTATGGGAGTCATTCCTACTAAAACTGCCACACCCCACATCAACAAAGAGAGGATGAGAAGGTTGTAAGAGTCAGAGGGACAGGAAGTCTGCTATGTGGTTGTGTATCCTGGGGAAATGACAGGGAAGCTACCCCTGTAATACTGCAATAATATGGCTGACTAAATAAGACCTGAAAAATGATATCACCAAAAGACATGCTAATATGGAAGAAGGAAATCTGGCACGGACTCCCCTTTAGACAAAGAACCACAGGCAACTAAAAACTGCAGCGAGAGGGAGAATTGGTCTTCAGGAATGAGCCCCCTAATAGACCCTCTACTAAATGGTCCCCCCTGAAATCATATGTACAAGCAACAGTAAATGGTCCCAGCTATTTCTTTCTTTCTTTTTTTTTTTTTTTTTTTTTTTTTTTTTTTTTTTTCGAGACAGGGTTTCTCTGTATAGCCCTGGCTATCCTGGTACTCACTCTGTAGACCAGGCTGGCCTTGAACTTAGAAATCCACCTGTCTCTGTCTCCTAAGCGCTGGGCGTGCACTACCACCACCCGGCAAGATTTATTTATTTATGTATATGAATACACTATTGCTCTCTTCAGACGCACCAGAAGAGGGCATCAGATCCCATTACAGATGGTGGAGAGCAACCATGTGGTTGGGGGGATTTGATCTCTGAAAGAGCAGCCAGTGCTCCTAACCACTGAGCGCTCTCTCCAGCCCTCAGCTGTTTCTTCTTCAGAAAACACTGCCTCAGGGCTGGTGATATGGCTCAGCGGTTAAGAGCACCAATTGCTCTTCCAAAGATAATGAGTTCAAATCCCAGCAACCACATGGTGGCTCACAACTACCCATAATGAAATCTGAATCCCTCTTCTGGTGTATCTGAAGACAGCTACAGTGTAAACATTTATAATAATAATAAATAAATCTTTAAAAAAAGAAAAGAAAACACTGCCTCAACAGGGGGAACCAGAATTAGGAGGCTGAAACTTCCACTGAGGATTTAGCAGCTGTTTTAGGGGCTGCTGAAGAAGTTGACAATGTAGCTGTGGAGATAACGCCAAAGCCGAGAAGTAGATCCCTGTCACCGAGCTGGGCCACCTGGACATGACCGATTCCCGGGAGGAAATCAACCTGTTCTCCCTGCCCATTAAGGAATCCAAGATTATTGGCTTTTTCCTGGACATATCCCTAAAGAAAGAGGTCCTAATGATCCTGCCAGTACAGAAGCAGACTCGGGGCTGGACAGCAGACCTGGCTCAAGGCTTTTGTCACTACTGGGGACTTTAATGGTCATGTTGGCCTTGGTGTTAAATGCTCCAAGCAGGTAGCCACTGCTATTCAAGGGGCTGTCATCTGGGCCAAGCTTTCCATCATCCCTGTGCAGACAGGCTACTGTTGAACAAGATTGGCAAGCTCCACACTGTTCTATGCAAGGTGACAGGCCACTGTGGCTCTGTGCTGGTGTGCCTTAGCTCTGCCCCCAGAGGCACTGGCATTGTCTCTGCTCCTGTGCCCAAGAAGCTACTGATGATGGCTGGTATAGATGATGGCTGCACATCAGCCAGGGCTGCACTGCCATCCTGGGCAACTTTGCCAAGGCCACCTTTGATGCCATCTCCAAGACCTGCAGCTACCTCTGGAAAGAGACTGTGTTCGCCAAGTCTCCTTACCAGGAATTCACTGACCATCTTGTGAAAATCCACACTAGCCTGCTCAGAGGAACCAAGCTCCAGCTGTGACTACAATATAAGGGTTTTTATACATGAAAAATAAAGTGAATCATGTCTGTTTTTTAAAAAATGGCTGGGTTATGGTAGAACAGCCTTGAATCCCAGCACTCCAGAAGCAGAGGCAGGCAGATCTCTGAGTTCGAGACCAGCCTGGTCTACAGAGCAAGATCCAGGACAGGCAGGGCTATATCTCTGGGGACAGAGATAAGGCACACCAGCATAGAGCCACAGCGGCCTGTCACCCTGCATAGAACAGTGTGGAGCTTGCCAATCTTGTTCAACAGTAGTCTGTCTGCTAAGGGATGATGGAAAGCTTGGCCCAGATAACAGCCCTGCCTTACATCCCCGCCACCCAATACACAACTCAGCTGTTTATAACAACAATTAAAGGAAAAGAGACCATGAATGTGAGAAGAAGTGATAGAGGACCATGCAAGGCACTAGAAGGGGGAGAGGCTAGATGGAAAATGAGGTAATACTTTACATTGTTTTTAGATTTTACTTTATGTCTATACATGTTTTAGCTGTATACATGTATGTGCACCACATATGAGCCTGTTGGATCCCCTGAATCTGTGTTATTAGTGATTGTGAGCTACCATATGGGTGCTGGGAATCAAGTCTGGGTCCTCTGCATGAACAAGTGCTCTTAACAGTTGAGCCCTCTCTCCTTGAAGGTAGTTCCTGATGACAAAGAACAGAGCAGGGCCAAGATGTGTCAGTGTTTATGAGCCATCAACAAGGACCATTGAGAACTGAACTGAATCCTCTCTGAGAACAGTGTGTGCTTTTAATCAATGAGCCACCTCTCCAGTCCCTAGTCTGGGCTTTTTGAGGGAGAATCCCCAGTGAGGTCCAGGTCAGCCTCAGCCTCTGAAGTTGCTCTGTTGGCAGGGGTGCGGCCCTGTCCCTGGCTTCCTGCTTTAGATGAGTGTTGCTGGGGTTGGGGATCCCTTGTCTGCCTCACCTGGCTTACAGTAACCAGGCCATCCACAGACAATAGATCCAGTCCCAAATGGAGACTGGTTGCTTTGTTCAAACCTCTCACTGTGCTGCAGCCTTGTCAGGGCCTGTCTGTAGAGACAGCTTCCAGCTGTGTCCTCAAACCTAACACAGTGACTGATTCATTGTTGATGATGACGGGGTGTACCCATTATGACTTGAATGTTTGATTCTCAGATGAAGGCTTAGAATGTTTGATTCTAAGATGAAGGAGATGAAGGCTCACTGACTCCTCTACCCTAAGTTTTGGGAGAACTCCCAGTCATTTGGATGGCTAGGATCTGACTTCCATAGGACAGAGTTCCCAGTGCCATGGGCATTTCCCACACAGGGTAAGGTAGGTAGTGATCCTCCTTGGATGCCTTGCGTTGTTTCAGATCATGAAACAATCCTGGCTCAGAGCTGTCTGAGGGAAGTTGTGAAGCCAGGCTTAGACATGCTAGGGCTGTTTAGCCACTTTCTGCTGTGTCAAGATCTCTAATAGATTCTCCAGCCCCACCCATCCCACAGACCTGTAATTCCAAGTGGTCATGAAACTGAAACAGGAAGATCATAAATTCAAGGCCAGTCTGAGTTTTGCAGACATATCTTAGCATGAAAAAAAAAAGAAAAGAAAAGAAAAAAAAAAGTACACATAAGCCAGACAGTGATGGTGCAAGCCTTTAATTCCTGCACTCAGGAAGTTGAGACAGGTGATCTTTGAGTTTGAGGCCAGCCTGGTCTACAGAGTGAGTTCCAGGACAGCCAGGGCTACACAGAGGAGACCCTGTCTGGAAAAAAAAAAACAAAAGAAACAAAAAAATAAAAATAAAAATCACTACAAATGAGAATGTTTCTTTCATCCTCACAGAATCCCCCGGTGCCCCATCTGTGGCAGTTTCCCAGGCCCTAGCAGCTGCCAATGTGCTCACATACTCTCGTGTTTTCTAGAAGGTCATAGAAAACAGAGCCACACAGCCTTTTGAGCCTTTTGAGCCTGCCTCCTGTCACTGACAGAATGCATTTTGAAGTACGCTGGCATTGTATCCTGTATTCATGGCTTTTTTTTTTTTTTTATGGCTTAAAAATATTCCATTGTGTGGATGGATCACAACTTGTACTCAACCACTGAAGGACATTCAAGTTTCAGTAGCTGTTGCTAATTATTCATAAAGCCTCAGTAAAAATAAAATCTCATCTTACATAAAAATGTTTATTTAACTTATACTTACTTTGTGTTCATGTGGGAGGGGTGCACATGCCATATGGATAAGAGACAAACTTGAGGGAGTCAGTGCTCTGTTTCTGCTGTGTGGGCCCCAGGTCCTCAGGTTTGGTGGTGAGAGGCCTTACATGCTGTCCTGCCAGCCATTGAACATAGGGTATGTTTTGGTTTTTCTTTTTCTTTTTTCTTTTTGACACAATGTTTTGTTATGAATCCCAGCCTATCCTGGAATTAGAGATCCTCCTGCTTTGGCCTCTTTAGCTTTGAAAGCCACGTGCCACCATGCCTAATTTGAACATGAGTTTTTATTGCACATAGGCTTTCCCTGGAAATGGCAGTGATGACCGAAGGGCTGCCATGATTTGTTTTGTTTTGTTTTGTTTTGTTTGTTTTGTTTTGTTTTTTATGATCTTTGATGGGCAGATAGGACACAAGAGGGCATTATCAAAATTCTTAAGGCATTACCAACATTTGGTCCGCATCGCACACCAGCTGAGCGCTCTCAGTAAGGGCTCAGTACTCAAACTCTTCAATGCTTTACTATCTGTGTGGCCTGGATAAAATAGGAGTGTCCAACTTCTCAAAGCCTTAGCTGTGAAATGGGAGTGTCCAACGGCAATTGTGTTGTGATAACTAAATATGTTAATGAAGCCTGCGGGTGCGGCTTAGCAATAGAGCTAGCCCAACAGGTGCCAACCCAGGGAAACAAAAAGATGACGCATGGACTATTCAGACTCTGCAGCTGAACTGTAGACCAGGCAGGACTTGAACTCAAGAGATCCATCTGCTACTGCACCCTCCAGCCCCCCAGGGCTGGGATAAAAGGCTTGTGCCACCACCCCTGGCTCCAGCTTGGTTTTTGAGAGTCTCCCATTAGGCTGGATGTCGTTGTATTTGGGGAGGGGTTCTTTGCCTCGTCTGCTCCCAAGTAGCTGTTTCTATACCCACTCTATGGTTTTAGCTCCTAAGGAAAGGACACAGAGACCTGGTATTTTTATTAACAAGTTGCAAACACTAAGCTGGGCAGGTTCGGAGCTACCCTAACCCTCTAAGGCTGCCTATTTCTCAGCCATGTGGTCCTTTACCCTAAGTCTTGCCTTGGCTACCTCTGCTCCAAGTGTGTTCTCATGGCAACCTCTCCTGGTCCCTCCATATGGTCTCTCTACACCTTCTCCCACTTCTCTATCTGGGACCACATGACTGGTATCACAAGTCCTACCCTATTCTCTTCTGCCCCCTGGTTCATCAGCTCTTTATTAACCAAGCAGAGGTGAGTTTTACATATGCTTGGCCTTGCCACTGTAGGAACTGCAGCCAGTTGTCTGGGCATAGACATCAGCATCTGAATACACGGGGCACAGACCATCCCCCAACAGCTGGCTATCTGCTCAGCCTACCCAGCACTGGAATTCCAGGTGCCTGCCACCACGTCTGGCTTTGTTTTTCTGCTTTGTTTTTTGTAGATTCTGGTCATCAAAACTGGGTGTTTTCCATACAGACACCTCTGCTTAGCCCTACTCAAATTTTACACGGGCTGGCCTTGTACAGTCTAGGCAGGCCTCAAGCTCCCAGCAACCATACTGCTTCAGACTCCCAAGTGTTGGGATGTCAGGTGTGAACAACCGGCATGGCTAATACCTGCTTCTAAGACTACTCAGTATTTGCTCTGGGTCTTTAATCCATTGACTCCAGCCCTCTCGCATCTTTGAGGGCTCCTCCTCTACTTAAAGCCTACTAGATGGATGATGTTAACCTAGCCTCATATACAAAATAACTTCCTGTGTAGTTGAGCCTAGCCGAGCCCATCCATAACTGCTAAGGGTAACAACTTCTCCAGGCTCAGAGCCCAGCATCCAGCGAGGTTCCCCATAGGTTTGGGGTGAGGGTATCATAAGAAAGCCTTTGACTTTATTTTGGTGTCTTGGTTTTCGTGTCTGTTTGCTGTCAGATATGGAACCCAGGATCCTTGCCTTATGTGACTGAAGCACACCCTGTGCCACTGAGCAGCACTTGCTTGGTTTTTGTTGTTTGCTTGCTTAAAGACAGGGTTCCTCTGTGTAGCCCTGGAATTCTATAGACCAGGCTAGCCTTGAACTCATAGATCCACCTTGTGGTCCATGTGGTGGACAAGACAGTATTCCCCCCAGGTGGCAAGAAACCTTAGTAAAACCAAGGTAGGCCCATCCAGAGGCACACCTGCACTTCTCCATTAAAACAATGCTGTAGAGCCAGGCAGTGGTGGCACACGCCTTTAATTAATCCCAGCACTTGGGAGGCAGAGGCAGGTGGATTTCTGAGTTTGAGGTCAGCCTGGTCTACAGAGTGAGTTCCAGGTCAGCCAGGGCTACACAGAAACCCTGTCTCAAAAAAACCAAAAACCAAACAAACAGAAACAAAAAAAACCACGCTGTAAATGTGGCCTCACATGGGAGTTCCTAGTACAGCAATTTCCTGGCACTAGGATTACAGGAATGTGCCACTGTGCCCAGGCTCTTGGTATCCCTGTATCTTTAAAGACACTTTCTCTCCAAGTGACTGGCTCAGGACACCCTCTCTGATGAGCTATGGGTTCCCTGTTCCCAAATCCATCTGGGGTGGACAAGGCTCAACTGGTTCAGTCTTCATGGGGACAGTATGGCCAGGAAAATCAAAACACATACACCCCACACAGCTGTACCAAGGGAAGGCTAAGGTCATTTTTCTCAGGGGTGCCTAAGGCAAGGGTTATCAGACTGTCAGGCTGCAGGGCTGCCAGAGAGGGAGTGTGAGCAGCTGCCCACTAAACGAGATGATTAATCATCCCTTTCAAGAACACCTCCTTAGGCCAGGCAGTGGTGGCGCACGCCTTTAATCCCAGCACTTGGGAGACAGAGGCTGGTGGATTTCTAAGTTCGAGGCCAGCCTGGTCTACAGAGTGAGTTCCAGGTCAGCCAGGGCTACACAGAGAAACATTGTCTCGAAAAAACAAAACAAAACAAAACAAAAAAAAAACTTCCTTTGCCCCTTGTCTGTCTAGAGCTCTTTCACAAATGCTGAATAATGTCAGCTTCACCATATTCAACGACCATTCCCACTGTACAGATGAGCACACTGAAACCAGAACGGCTGCTTTACCAATCCAAGGTCACACAGCACAGAAAGTGCTAGGATTAAAGTGAGCCTTTCACACTGTCTTCCAGGCAGTTCCATTCCCTGCAAGAACCGCCACCACTGACTACTCCAGTTTCTCTATGCCTTCCAATATCAGAAGCTCTATGTCTGAGAAGCAGCCCGACTGGCGCAATCCCAAGGCAGACCAGTCTCACCTCGCTTTACAGAAACGACCAGGAAAAACAAAGGCTACGGGAAACAGAGGACGGGGTGTATGTTTTTATATTTTATATTTAACCTGGGTTAAGGCAGGAAGACTCGGAGGTACTTGTCAGGTAGCTACCACAAGTCACGCAGCCAAACCGCCCGGCCGGCGAAGACCTGGGAAAAGGGTGCGGCCATCCGGGGAGGCCGGCCTCTGTAGCCCCGCCCCACTCGTGTCGTCACCTCCCGTCGGCAGAGAGAGAGGGTTGCGATTGGCTGGAGCCGCCAGGGAGGCGGAACCTCAGCAGCCGGCGCGCGCGCCCGAGGAAGGCGTTGACCGGGGTAGAGAGGGAAGGGGCGTGGCCCCGCGCGGAAAGCCGTTGGCAGCCGGGTCCCACCCCGGATGTGCCGCGTCACGGAGCAGGCCGCAGCGATTGGCCGGCGCGGCGCGACGCACCGGGAGGGGCGGAAGGTTCTGGAGGGCTGGCGGGATCTGGAAGCTTCCGCCGGACGGGTATATAGAGTCCGGGACGGGGCAGCAGCGGAGCCGGAGGCGGCGACAGCTGGGCGGCGGTGGCCATGGGCAAGGACTACTACCAGACGCTGGGCCTGGCCCGCGGCGCGTCCGACGACGAGATCAAGCGAGCCTACCGCCGCCAGGCGCTGCGCTACCACCCGGACAAGAACAAGGAGCCCGGCGCCGAGGAGAAGTTCAAGGAGATCGCCGAGGCCTACGACGTGCTCAGCGACCCGCGCAAGCGCGAGATTTTCGACCGCTATGGAGAGGAAGGTATGCGTGCGCGCGGCCGGGGTGACCCGCCGTTTGACAGGCGGGGAAACCGAGGCACTCGGGGGCTTCTCTGAGGCCGCGGCCGGGGACGGGCAGCCCGGGGATCTAGCGGCGGCACCGCCTCCTCCACCCTCTGATCCGCGGCCTCGGACGGGAGGAGGAGGAGCTCTGGGCGCGCCGCTCGCTCGTTCGCACAGAAGCTTCTAGCACGTCTGCCGCAGCCCCTCCCGGCCGGTCGCCTGCACAGCGCCGGAATGCTGCAGATGGGAGGGCGGCGGTCGCGATGATGGGAATGAAAATTGCCCGAGTGTTGATTTCTCTCTCCTAGCCACAAGCTTAGCGCTTACCCAGGGTTGAACCTTTTCTGGTAGCAGTGAGTAGGAACTCATTTTGTAAGGTGTTCCCAGCATAGCTGGGAGGATGGAGCAGTCACGTAAACCTGGTGGCACCGACAGCTAGGGGCCTTACTACCGAATTGTTGTCACGAAGTAAAACGGGGTAGTGTGTTTCCTGCTCCTGTTGCCATTGGGAGTTAAAGGCTTGAGGTTCGTCCTTGACCATCGAGCTTTTTAAATTATATACATAAAATCCCTCCCGCTGTAGTTCCTGCGGCCTTTTTTTTTTTTTTTTACTAAGAACAAAACTTGTTGAGCAGAGTGCGGGGGCTCACACCTCCACTTGGGAGGCTGAATTAGGAACGTTGGGAATTTGCTGCAAATCTGAGCTACAGGGTAATAAGCTCCTGTTTCCAAAGGAACCGGATGTTGTGACAATCCCCCCTCTAGGGTATGAGTCTGGAGGATTGCCTTGAGGCTACTCCGGAGTACGCAGCAGGTTCGTGTGCTGTGTAGCTTTGACAGTAATACATGCAAAAGGAACAAGATATTACCGTGTATTTGAAACAGGACCTCACTGTTGCTGGAACGTTGCTTTTTAATTTATTTGAGAGTTTTTATGTATTTAATTTATTTGAGTGCCTCCGTGTACATGTGTGTGCCATTCACATGCTTCTAGAGAAGAAGGCATTGAAGTTCCCGGAACTAGAGTTAGACCATGGTGTGCTGCTATGAGGGTGTTGGAAATTGAACATGGTTCCTCTGCCAGATGAGCAAGTGCTCTGAGCCATTTCTCCAGCACCCCATGTTGGAGCTCTGGCTTGTCTGGAACTTGCAGAGATCAGTCTGCACTTGTCTTGAAAGTGCTGGGGTTCCAAGCTCTCAGTTTCAGGGGTTTTATGTTTTATAAGTGTGTTGAAGTGTTGGGGGTGGAACCTGGGGGCCCTGACTCTCCTGCAGTAACCCTGACCCTCCTGCAGTAACACTGACCTGTGGTTTTGGTTTCCAGGCCTGAAGGGTGGTGGCCCCAGTGGCGGGAGCAGTGGCGGTGCTAATGGCACCTCTTTCAGCTACACATTCCATGGAGACCCTCATGCCATGTTTGCTGAGTTCTTCGGTGGCAGGAACCCCTTTGATACCTTTTTCGGGCAGCGCAATGGGGAAGAAGGCATGGACATCGATGACCCATTCTCTAGCTTTCCAATGGGTATGGGTGGCTTCACCAATGTGAACTTTGGACGCTCCCGCCCTTCTCAAGAGCCCACCCGGAAGAAGCAAGATCCCCCAGTCACCCACGACCTTCGGGTCTCCCTCGAAGAGATCTACAGCGGCTGTACCAAGAAGATGAAAATCTCCCACAAGCGGCTCAACCCTGACGGGAAGAGCATCCGCAACGAAGATAAGATCCTGACCATCGAAGTGAAGAGGGGCTGGAAAGAAGGGACCAAAATCACTTTCCCCAAGGAAGGGGACCAGACCTCTAACAACATTCCAGCTGACATCGTCTTT
>NW_022196905.1:222003076-222017976 GCF_008632895.1 Mastomys coucha
GTTCCACTGGTTGCATACTGCGGGAGGGCCCAGGGAGGGCTTTTGCTCTGCCGAATGTTTTCCACAGAATATATTACAATCTTTCAAAGTCGCGCACTAGACTACAGTGGTTTTTCGAGCGATAGGCAGGCGGTGGGAACAGCAGCCCTTCCTGGAATGGACCCACCCTTTGCATCCCAGCTCCTGCCCAAGGGTGTGAGGCAGGCCTGCAACTGGACTCTTCCCCTCTGTTGTCCTTAGTTTCTGGCTGTCATGTGACAGTGGCCCGACATCTCAGTTGCCAGACCCTGTGCACTAGTCAGTCTCCACTGTGTGAGAGGTTCTTGTTTTTTCTGTATTTGTCCCATGACTTGTTCCTCCTCTCCCAGAAGAATCCTGTCTTGTCTTGACCATCTCAAATTGAGACCAATTCTGTAGGACTGCCAGGCTGGCATCAAGAGCAATACTGGGTTGCAGGACCACAGGGCCAGCCTCCTTCCAGGTTCTGGGGCCTGGACAGCCAGGAGATCCCTTGGACCTCTGGCTTTATTGATATCAGATGGCTGGCTTACAGTCACAGTACTTGCTGGGCCAGAGGTGGTCCTTGGCCACACCTGGCACTTCTTAGAGGCACAGGTGATTTTTTTTTTGTGTGTGTGTGTGTAATGGACTCTGAACTTTCTCAAAAGGATATAATCCTTTTGAATTTTGCACAGTCCTAGATATAATCCCTTTTGATAAAAGGGTCTTTGCTTCTGATGAAAGGAGCACTGTGGAACGTATGTAAATATGTTTTTATAATTCCAATCGAAGCTAGTGTGCACTCAGATGAAAGCAGTCCCTGTCAACTACTGTCTGTCCAGGGCTGTGATGGGATCAGACCTGGGAGTGAAAGTCTCTGTTCTTTGGAGCTAGCCTGGTGCTCTGACCATCTGACTCATTGTAAGTTGCCACTACCAACACAAGACCAAAGTGTGTGACTTGTCATTATGCAGTGTGACAGCATTAAAGACTGATGCTAAACCTCAGGGGAGCAGTCCTTCGACTCTGTTTGAGGGCTTTGCTGGGGGGAGGGGTGGCATGGTTACTGTTCTCATTCTCAAAAGAAAGCTATGTTTCCCTTCCTGGGACACATTGGTTTCCCGTTCTGAACCCCAGCATCACTGTGGTGAAGGTTGGGGTAGGAGCCTGCCCTGAGTGCCTTTTCTACCTTGCAAGGCTCCTGGCCACATCTGGGGACCTAGTAACCACCAGGGCTGAGGATTACAGTGCCATCTGCCTGGATTCCCCCTTCCCACTTGGTAGAACAGGCTAGATCAGAGCTGGCTGCCCTGGGGAAAAAAGAACCCCCTTGCCTTCCCAACTCGATAAGGATGTCTGGGAACTTCAAAGGAGGCCGGTTGATTATAAAGCAATGTGTTGGCTTGGTTTCTGTGTTCTGCTTGTGGAGCTTGGGTACCAGCCATGCTGCAGCTTGCTCAACAGTAAAACCTGTTTAAGAAATAATTGTAACATAGAAGTGACATCCGTAAACTCAGCACTGGGAAGGGTAAGCCAGGAAATAGTTCAAGGCCAGCTTGAGTTGGAAATGTGTCTAAGCTATGATAGAATATTGGTCCAGCCTATGTAAGTCTACCCAAGAGCTACTTTCCCTTGCCACCAAAGACAACTCTGGAATGTTTGCTGTTTTTAATAAAGCTAAAATAGCTCCTCTAGTCTTCCTGGCACATAGCAGGTGCTCACCTACCAAACATGCTGTGGCCTGGCCTCCAGGAGTAACATGCGGCCACTTTGAGAGAGATGACTTGTTGTGTGATCAGCTAGGAAAGTTTTATGTCCACGAAACGATGGCCACAGTTCTAGTAACCCACAAATAGCATGAAGAGCAACCTCGGAAGTAGATTGTTCGGGGAGCATACTGTTCTTAGGGGCCAGGCACATGAATCAGCAGTACAAAGCACTGGTCTGGGTGTGTGAGGCCCTGAGGTATAGCCTGGCGCCTGGCACCTTGACATGGCCTGAGCCTGAGGTTCTCTTCCTATTGCAGCATGGCACCGAAGAAATAGAAATCTGCTTTTTGTGCGGTCTAGAGACTGCCTGTGAGGACTCAGCAGCCCACAGCCTGTGAGGGCTCGGTAGTTCACAGCACTTCATCTTGTGTAAGGTGTAAGACCCGGGTTCAGGTCTCACCCGACTTGGTAGTTTGCCTCCATCTATTAACTCCAGTTCCAGAAAATCCGACACTTGACTTCAGGCATCAGGCATTCACATGATGCGCATAATATATTCAAGCAAGACACTCATATGAATACATCTAAAAACTTGTATGAAGAATGTGCCCGTGTTTATGTAATTGCAACTTCTTTTTCAGTTTCACTTCTTGGCTTCAATTAGCACAATTTGAAGCTGGAAAGGGCTCACGGTGAAGCCCACCGCCTTCCCAAATGTCCTGTTTCTGAGGCTTCTGCTGAGACACAGTGAAGGATGGTTCTGACCCTTTAAGCATTCTTTCCTGCACGGCGGGGCAGGAGAGCTCCGTCTCTCAATCTCCATCTCTATCTCATTTTCCGGGTTTCTATCTTATTATTTCTAACGGGGATAGTGGAGTTGTAAAGATCAGTTGATAGACAATGGCTTCTGTCCCCAGTTTGAATTTTTGCTTCCAGGTTTGAATCCCAGGTTAACCTTTTTCAAACTGTATGATCTTAGACAAGGAAACTAACTTCATTATGTCATTGCTTCAACTGAAATAAGCGTAGTTAATATAGGACCCCATTCTGGACAGGATTTACACCCAACTAGTAAATTGCTTGCAAGGTCAAGACTAGCCTATGAAACTTAGACACTAGACACTGTCTCAAAAAGTAAAAAAAAACAAAAAAAACCCGTGTGGCACACGCCTTTAATCCTGGTACTTAGGAGGCACAGGCAGATCTCTTGAATTCTAGGACAACCTGGTCTACATAGTTCCAGGACAGCCAGGGCTACATATCAAGACTCCAGAAAAAAAAAATCCATTAATTTCTTGTAGAAAACTCTAGTTTGGTACCCAGAACTCATGTCAAGTGGCCTACAGGGGATCCAAGGCCCTTTTCATCTGGCCTCTGAGGACACCTATACTCAACATGAATGTACACACACACACACAACATAGTCAGAAATCTTTAAAAAGGGGCCAGGCATAGTGGCACACAGCTTTGATCTCAGTACTTGGCAGGACTCTGAGTTTGAGGTCAGTAGCCTCACAATTTCAGGACAGAGCTACATAGTGAGACACTTCCTCCAGAGAGGGGAAGGCATAGAGTGTGTAGCTTAGCAGTAGAGTGCATTGCAAAAAGACCCGAGTTCCATTCCTTGTACTGCAAAAATATAAAAATGTATAACTACCTCTCTTCTAGGTTCCAGTTAGGTAAATGGCACACATACCACGCAGGTACTGACACAGAACAGTATTGTATGTCAGCCCCACCCATACACCTACCTTCTCAAAGACAGGCAAAGTCTATCCTGGATCAGTGCTGTGGCCAAGTCCAGGAACCAAACCCAGGTGTATTGCTGACCTCAGTAGAGGTCTGCTGAAGCAGAAGCCAAAGCTGAAGTAGGCCTACTCCTTGTCACCTCTGGCCGCTACTGGACAAGCACCAGGAAATAGGTACCAAGCCCAGGCAGCCCCAGTTTTGAATCCCAGCTCCAGCACCCTGATTCTGTGTTGTTGGATAACCGATTCCACCTCTCTGGTCCTCTCCGTAATCTTTGAGAAATGGAAGAAATGGAAGAAACAGGTATGATGTCAAATCCCAGAAATCTAGCACTTTGGAAACTGGTCTGCATACCCAGTTCCAGGTCAGCCAGTGCTACATAGTGAGACTTTCAAAAAGGCAGGGAGATGCTGGAGAGATGGCTCAGTGGTTAAGAGCACTGGCTGCTCTTAGGAAGGACTGAAGATTGATTTTCAGCACCCACTTGGTAGCTTACAACTAGCTGTAACTCTAGTTACAGCTCTAATTGATGCGATGACCTCTTCTGGCCACAGTGGGCACCAGGCATGCACAAGGTGCACAGACATTCAGATAGGAAAGCAAAACATCCAATGTTAGTAATAAGTTCGTGGTCCCAAAGAAAGAGACCACCATTCCAGCTGAACCGGACAAGACAGATTTAATTCCTGATCAGTAGGGTCAGCTCAGAAGAGACAGGCTGTGCTCTTGGTTTTTTGTTCCTTTTGTTTTCTAACTCCGGTGGTGGCTGCGTGTTTTCCCTATTGGCTGGGGTTCGACCTCACAGTCTTCTCCTAATGGCTTGTCTGAAAAGAACTGGCTCACTGGAAATGAAGGAGGAAGGGGAAGGAGGTCCCTGCCCCAGCCTATCAAATTCCTGGACTGCTGCAGAGAGCCTTTGTATAAACAAAGGTTTCACTTGGTGAGTGGGGTTTAAAACATCTGCATAAAAGGTTTATGAGGTCGGGGGAGGTAAAAAGATCTTAGCTCCTAGGCTTTTGATAGAGAAGACACTTCTTACATCCTTACACATAAAATAATAAAAGATTTTCATACAATAAACTGAACTCTGGGGCTGGGGAGTTAGTCCAGCCAGTGAAGTGCTCCCAAGCATGCCAGTGAAGTGCTCCCAAGCATGAAGACTGGAGTTTGGTTCCCCAGTTCCCGTATAAATGGTAGGTGGGTGTGGCCAGCTGCCTGTAAGCCCAGTGGATACCCAGAGTAAACTGACTGCCTAGACTAGCAAAAGTTGGGAGCTGTGGGTTCAGCCAGAGTGGGGAGCCAGGTGGGGAGTGGTGGAGAAAACAAGGTCATCTTAGGGCCTCCATGGAACAGACACACAGGTAACATGTCCACACATTCAAACACACACACACACCACACATGCAAATGAAAAAACCTCACAGAACTACAGTTTTCAGTATTCAGAGGCTGAGGCTCAAAGGATGTGAGTTCAAGGACGCCCTAAGCTATATAACAATGCCACCTTGTGAAGTACCCACCAGAGGAGACCACTCAGATACAGGTTCAAACAAACAGGAAGTCTTTATTAGCTGGCTAGGTGTTTGGGACCCTTAAGCAATCTCAAACTTCTGAGGGTGAGCGTGAGCTTTCAAACACAAAAACCACACCCCAGGAGGACACAGCAAGAACAGTTACCCAGGAGTGTCACTGAAGAAGCCAAAAGCAAGGTCAGTACACTTAGGGACTTTCCCAGAACTACGGACTTTGATGAATTAGGTCTTTGTTCTCATTTGGGCAGGTGGTACTGCCTACATGCTGAGTTCCAAAGCTTGAATGACACTTCTATCATGGAGCCGGTTGGGCTAAGGTCTGGGTGCCTGTTAGAATGTTAAAACAAAACACAACCCAACTCCTGGGTCAAATTGATGTCAATGAGAGCTCTGTGCTTAGCACACAAGAAGCCATGGCCGTGGTTTCCAGCCTGGAAGGAAGAGAAAAGAGGAGATATTCCTAAGGCTAAACAGAAGACTACTCTATTCTCGCTATTTCTAAAAACTGTCGCTGTATGACAGTCATAGGATAAGCACTCATCCATTTAATAAGTACTTATTGATCATCCACCGAGTTCCAACTGTGATCTTAGTGATAGGAACAGTTGTGAAGCAAACTAACAAGAGCTCTTGCCTTTGGTCTGGCGAACTGGTTCAGCCAAGTGCTGTGACCACGCCTGCCAACATGAGTTTGACACTCAGAACCTGCCTGGTAGAGGGGAGCAAATTTCCTCAAGTTGTCCACCGGCCTCCACTAGCATGTCATGGCATGCACACACACACACACACACACACACACACACACACACACACACACTAAGTAAATATTTAAAGAGATTTATTTTTATTTCTAGGTTTTGGCTGGGCCCTGGCCCAGTGGTAACTCTGCCTAATACATGGTTCCAAAACCCATCAAAGAAAAGAAGGAAGAAGAGGAAAGGGCAGGGAAGGGAGGAAAAACCTCCATGCATGAGACCCTAGGTTCCACCCCCGCGCTACAATAAATAAATTAGTACTCCCTATCTTTGTGGAGCTGACGGTCAAGTGGGAGTAGATGAG
The DNA here is from genome assembly GCF_008632895.1 of Mastomys coucha. NCBI lineage: Eukaryota > Metazoa > Chordata > Mammalia > Rodentia > Muridae > Mastomys > Mastomys coucha. The sequence continues at coordinate 222,009,126 of NW_022196905.1, forward strand.
AGCAAGAACGTATAAACACAGCATCCAATGCTGTGTCAGATATCAACGAGAGCCAAGATGCTGGAGGAGCAGTGGGTGGAGAGTGTTGGGTACATTTTTAAATAACAGCAAGTGCTTTGCCAAGAAGATGGCATTTAAGCAAAGACCAGAGCAGTACAGAGGAGTTGTGTAGACACAGAAAAGAATACCCAGGCAGAGGGAGCAGCTGTGCAAAGGCCCTGAGGCAGGAGGATGGGGTAGGGGACGGAGCAGAGGGAGAGGGAATGCTTGAAGGTATAGGCAAATGGCAGAGACCTGAAGGGCTTCCTGTGAGGAGAGAGCTTGGCAGGACTTAGGGGGTTAAGAAATTTTTCAGGTTTCCTTAACTTGTGGCAGGGGCTACAGGGGCACTTGGCACAATGCACATGTAAAGGTCAGAGGACAACTTCTGGGGATCAGCACTCTCTTTCCTACCATGTAGGTCTCAGGAATTGAACTCAGGTCTTCAGTCTTAGCCAAAAGTGCCTTAACCCCCAGAGCCATTGCACCTGTCTGAATGAGTGTCTTTTTTTTTTTTCTTTTGTTTTGGTTTTTTTCAAGACAGGGTTTCTCTGTGTAGCCCTGGCTGCCCTGGAACTCACTCTGTAGACCAGGCTGGCCTCGAACTCAGAAATCTGCCTGCCTCTGCCTCCCAAGTGCTGGGACTAAAGGCATGCGCCACCACTGCCCAGCTGAGTGTCATTTTTATTGCAGCATTAATTTCAGGTCCTTGTAACCAGGCATCAGAACCTCAAAACTGCAATGCAGGGAACTTCCATCTCAAGGCGGCAGATTACAGAATATTAATATCAGGCTTCCAGGTGTGGCAAACAGGCCTGAGGCCCCACACTCCTGAGGCTGCTTCATGAAGAGACAGCTCAGCAGTTCAGAGCATTTGTTGTTGGAGGACCCAAGTTTGATTCCCAGCACTTACATGGTGGCTCAAAATTATCCATAACTCTAGTTTCAGGGAATCCACTGCCCTCTTCTGACTTCTGCAAGCACCAGGCATACACATAGTGCACAAACACACATGCAGACAAGATATTCTTACATATAAAGAAGATAAATCTAAAGACACAAGAAAAACTCCAGCTAGTGAGGGTCTCTCTAGTGCTGTGAAGAGACACCTTGACCAAATCAACTTATACAAGAAAAGTTTATTTGGGGCTTATGTTTCTAAAGGGTTAGAATCCATGACTATCATGGCAGGGAATGAGACAGCAGGCAATCAGGCAGGTATGAAGTTGGAGCAGTAGCTGAGAGACACATCTTGAGATAGAACCAGGAGACAGAGAGAGAAACTGGGCCTAGTGTGGGTTTTGAGACCTCAAAGCCCACTCCCACTGACTCATCTCCTCTTATAACAAGACCATACTTCCTAATCCTTCCCAAACAGTTCCATCAATTGAGGACCAAATATTCAAATATATAATAAGCCTGGGAGCCAGGGCATCGTGTTTGATTGTTTAAGAGAGGGTCTCTCTACATAGCTACACCAATGTTGGAATTCACTATGTAAACTAGGCTGGCCTGAAACACAGAGATCCTCCTGCCTCTGTCTCCTGAATGCTGGGATTAAAGGCCTGCCCCACCATGCCCAGCCTATGGGGACCATTTTTATTCAAGCCATCGCAATAGCTCTGTTCGTAACAGTACTTGCTTCTTTCTGAACCTGGCAATTTGAGTTCAAATCTCAGAACCCAAATGGTAGAAGAAAAAGAAAAAAATAGATTCTCAAAGACCACAGATTCAGGGGTACACCTTTCCTTCCTCCCAAAATATAATTTTTAAAATTTATTAAAAAGCCAGGTGTGGTATTAAACACCCTTAATCTCAGTGCTCTCGAAGCAGAAGCAAACAGATCTCTGAGTTCAAGGCCAGCCTGATATACAAAGTAAGTTTCAGGCCAGCCAGAGCTACACAGAGAAAACTTGTCTTGAAAAATCAATCAACCGGGCTGGTGAGATGGCCCAGTGGTTAAGAGCACAGACTGCTCTTCCAAAGGTCCCGAGTTCAAATCCCAGCAACCACATGGTGGCTCACAGCCATCCGTAATGAGATCTAACTCCCTCTTCAGAGTGTCTGAAGACAGCTACAGTGTACTTACATATAATAAAGAAAAAAGAAAAAAATCAATCAACCAACCAATATATACATACATACATAACTAAGTAAAAAACAGAATAAATGTTAAATTTTATTTTCTAATATGTAAATTATAAGTAAAAAATGCCTTTGTGCATTGTGGCACACACTTAGACTCCCAGCACCAGAAGAAGACAGGAGAGTCCCCAAGGCTCACTGCCAGCTAGGTTAGCCAAATTGGCAAATCCCTGATCCCAGCGAAAGGCCTCAGCTCAGAAACTGAAGTGAATAGTTGCTGAGAAAGGACAGCTGAGGTTGGCTGTGCTCTTCACATGCACACACGGATACAAGCATACACATGCACACACCCAGTGGAAAAATGCAGGCTTTCAAGCTCATGAACTCATCTCAAGCAGGCCTGCACCTGTGCTCACAGCTTGCCAAACCCTTGCTTGCTCGCCCCAGGGCACTGGAGTCCTATTTAGGAGTTCTCACAATCTGTAGCTGTGCAGCCCAACACCTTCCTTCTTTGACATGAGGGGCAGAGAGCAGGGTTCAGGAGAGGAATCCAGAAAGCTCCCTGCTGGAGCAAACTGGGTCTCCATTGACGTCACCAACCATGCCCTCTAATGCCCCATGCATCCACAGGCTCAGAGTGGTGTTTGGTCTAGAACTGCCTCCCAAGTATTTGGTGAGTGACCAGGTAACCTAGTGACTCAGACCAGAGCACGTACAGAATCCGTCCCATGATCGCCCACGTCATGGAAGGACAGTAGCCAAGGGTCTGCTGGTGGCTGCCTCTGGGAGGAGTCTCCCTGTCCCAAGGGTGAAGTGGACAACTGCTCTGACTCTGGAAGAGCCCCTCACCCTAAGGATTTTGTGAGTCACAGTTTATCCAGGAAACAGCTGTTATGGACAGACTGCTCCGTGTCAAGTCCAGGAAGGCACACCCAGTGGATGTGGGTCCCACATGAAGGCAGACTTTAAGGATTCAGTTTTTCTCATTTTAAAATACTGTTTATTTTTTTATTATTAGTGTGACATGTGTGCAGGCATACACACCACAGCATGGAGGTCAGAGGACAACTCTACAGAGTAGACTGTCCTTCCACATATCCCAGGGAGCAAACTCGTGTCATTAGTTTTATAACACAGGTGCTCTGCCTGCTGAACCATCCTACCAGCCCGAGGCTTCAGTTTTCTGAAGTCATAAAAACAGGCGGCTTAGCTGGGCAGTGGTGGCATACGCCTTTAATCCCAGCACTTGTGGGGCAGAGGCAGGCAGATTTCTGAGTTCGAGGCCAGCCTGGTCTACAGAGTGAGCTCCAGGACAGCCAGGGCTACACAGAAAAACCCTGTCTCGAAAAACAAACAACAAACAAAAAACCAACCCCCCCCCAAAACAACAACAACAACAAAAAGGTGGGAGCTTAAGAGATGTCTTAGTGGTTAAGAGCACTGGCTGCTCTTCCTAGAGGCCCCAGATTCAATTCCCAATACCTAGATGGCAGCTTACAACTGTTTGTAGCTCCAGTTCCAGTGGATCTGACACCCTCACACATGGAGGTAGAACACCAATGCACATTAACAAAATAAAGAAAGCAAGAAAAGAAGAGCAGAGATGTGGGGGTGAGAGATGGCTTGGTTAATAGCACATACTGCTCCTCCAGAGGACCTGAGTTCAACTTCCAGCACCCACGTTAGTGGGCTTAAGACCAGTACCTCTGGCCTCCAGGGGGGGCCTGCAAATGCACAATTAAACATGCACATAATTTAAAAAAAAAACAAAATTAATAGTTTTTAAAGGCAGAAATTTGGACCTGGTTCAGTGGAATACAAATGGGATTCCAGCATTCCAAAGGCTGAGGTAGGAGGATAGGGAGTTTGAGGTGAACCTAGTGTAAAAGTTAAGACTCAGCGGGACGGTGGTGGCACTGGGGAGGTAGAGGCAGGTGGATCTCTGTGAGTTCAAGGCCAGCCTGGTCTACAAAGAGAATGCCAGGATAGCCAGGACTGTCACACAGAGAAACCCTGCCTTGAAAATATAAAAAAAAGTTAAGACCCTGTCTCCAAAAATAAAAAACCTGAGGGCTGAATTGAATCCCCAGAGCCCATGTACATTGTATATCCTCTGGCCTACACTCACATGCACACATATGAACATGCTCACACATACACACACACATACATACACCTTATTAAAAAACAAAAACCAAAAAAACAAAACAACAACAACAACAAAACCCAGAAACAAACAAATCCAGGTAGCGCCAACTGATTTTTTTGTCCTGTGCTTCTGGAGTCAAGAGGTAAGGAATCACAGTGGCACCTCCCATCCATTCCAAGCCCCTCTGCTGGATTTCGATGACTTCCATCAATCTTTAATGTTCTGCTATTTCTAGAAGCACCCCTTTTCTCTGCTACCACCGTCCCTAGGGTATGTCTGTCTGTCGTTCACTTCTGGACTGGGTTGTGGCTGAGCACTCGCCTAGTTTATCATGAGCCCTCTCTGCCTCTCTCTATCTGCAGCCCTGCAAAACTAAAAGATGTGGATAAAAAGGTAAGTGTAGAGGTTGAGGGCTCAGGCAGTAAAGTGTTTCCCTTGCACACACGAGACCTGAGTTCATCCACAGAACCCATGCGTGTTGTCTTGAATTTGTAATCCCAGCCCTGGGAGGCCCAGACAGGAGTCTTCCTGGTTGGTGCTCTATCCCCAGTCATCCTAGCTTGGTACATCCCAGCACAAGAAAGACCCGGTCTCAAAACATGCTATAAATGGTGTGTAAGGACTGACACTAGGGGATGGATGTCCTCTGACCTGCACACATACTCACAACACCCACCTCACAACATAATGAGTGGATAAATTTCGTCTGACAAGACCCTTAACCACGGGCCCTGGGGCATGGGCATACCTTTACTTTAGTGAGGAGCCAGTACCTTCAAGATCCTGGCTCCAAAGCCCTCCCCAGAAAAAGATGTCCCAGAGAAAAGGCCTAGACATTCAGACAGAGAGACAGATTCCTCGGGGTGCAGGAATGGTTCCTGTCGCGGGCTTCTGGATATACATGGCACAGAGGCAGCAAGACCCACGCTGCTTTGCATCACTGACTGATGGGTAAGTGGACAGACCTGGTCAGAGGACGGGACTCACAGCTACCTGTTTAGTTGGCGGCTGCCGCAGGCCAGAGACAGGACTGAGTGCTCTGATGTCCGGAAGATCGCAACCACATCGGAGACACGCAAGCGCGGGCGAGCAGAGGGACCAGCTCTGGAGCTCGGGTGGACCTTGATGAAGTACTGGAGAGATGCAGGTGCTCCTTCCGCCCTCTCGTGGCCATCTGGAAAACACTGAGGCCGTAACTACAATGGTCCCTCAGGGGATGGAGGGATACCAAGCAGTAAGCGAGGGCTAGTAAGAAAGGGTGTGAGAAGTCTTGTTGAATAATTGGGAATGAATAGAGGAGGGGATTCCGAGGGCCCAATTTTTAGCTGAAGAGATTTTGGCGAGGTATAAGTTCCAGCCTCATCCACAGGCTCTGGGATGTGGGCATATCTTTACTCTGGTGAGGAGCTGAGACCTTTCTAGCTTGGGCCCACAACACTGCTGAAAGGAAAGTCAGTTTTCTTTTCTTTTCTTTCTTTCTTTTTTTTTTTTTAATTTTTCGAGACAGGGTTTCTCTGTGTAGCCCTGGCTGTCCTGGAACTCACTCTGTAGACCAGGCTGGCCTCGAACTCAGAAATCCGCCTGCCTCTGCCTCCCAAATGCTGGGATTAAAGGCGAGCGCCACCACCGCCTGGCAAAAGTCAGTTTTCTTTAAAGGGTGTGACCCGTGGCAGAATATCCATGACCCCATATCCATGCACATATTGAAAGCAGTAATTGTACACAGTGTGTTGATAAGAAGCAGAGGGAAGAGAAGCAGGAGAAGGAGGAAGAGGAAGAGATGAAGTTGAGAGGAGAACATGTGTAGGGGAGTCCTGGGAGAAGTTGGAGGAGGGGTTGAGGAGTGGATGTTGTCTAAATATACTATATATATTTAGTTCTGACCTCAGCCTTTAAGCTCTGAGCTATCTCTCCATTTGTTTTTGTGGTTATAGAGGAGTGGTGGTGGAGGAGTGGGTTTTACATTTTGCTTTGTTTTGAAGGCAGGGTTTCCAGTCCTGGCTGTCCTGGAACTTTCTCTGTGGATCAGGCTGGCCTTGAACTCACAGAGATCGGCCTGCCTCTGCCTCTCAAGCACTGAGATCAAAGGCATACATGACTGCCACCACTACCCAGTTGCTGAAAGTGCTTGTAACTTGCCACGCACACTTTGCATGACAGCAGTTTATGAGGCAAAAGCTTCATGGAAGCCAGTCTCCTGCATGTCTCCTTGGCATTCCCTAACTCAGAGTCCTTGCGAACTCGCGTGCTAGGTGCCCACCAAGATATGATTAATAGCTAGACAAAATTGGACATTGCTCTCTGACCTTTACCAATGTTCCAACATCTTAGCCAAACCCTGGCTTGGAATTTCATAAAGAATGTTACCCATCCAGACTAATTGCCTTCAGCATTGTGGGCAGGGCATTGAAGTTTACAGAATGGGAGACTTATCCCAGGGCAAGGCCAAGTAGACTCCTCCTTCTCAGTCAAGGACTGCAGCTGAACCACTCCTAGGAATTAGCAAGAAAGAGACAAGTCTCTGCTAGCCCAGAAGATTAGCATAGTGGGCGTTTTACTAAGGATGGGCGGGACCTTGAGTGTGTGTGTGAGAGACGATGTGAGATGTGTGTGCAGCAGTCAGCTTTTGGGCATTTGAGACTCGAGCTTTGAGCCTCTACCCTCCTGGCTGGCGCACCTGCAGCCCCCTGAGACTCTGACCGGGGCCCATGCAGGCCAGAGACCGAGGGTGCTGTACCAGTCCAGAGGAGATGACTGCTGTTTTAGACCCAGTGAGTTTCAGGTGACCTCAGATGTACCTCGATTACTGAGCTACCTGATTTCTCATTTCTCTTTTGCAATGACTGTAAAAGTCTGATGCCATTTTTAAGAAATACATTCAGATCCTGTACTTCATGTGTCGTCTCTGCCATCATTTCTTCGCCTATACCTTGTCGACCTGACTAGGACCCCGTTTCTCCCGAGGGTTGAGGCTAGGCCCAGACTGGCCGGCCCACAGCAGTAACTACTGAACCATCTCTCCAGCTCTACTTTTTATTTTAAGTCCGGATCCTACTAAACTGCAGAAGCTGGCCTTGAACTCTGTAATTCAAGTTGACCTCCTGCTTCAACCTCCTGAGTAAATGAGATTTGTTTTGTTTTTTGTTTTTTTACTTTTGTTTTTTTATTTTTTTTTTGAGATTTATTTATTATTATTATAAATGAGTACACTGTAGCTGTCTTCAGATGCACCAGAAGAGGGCATCAGATTTCATTATGGGTGGTTGTGAGCCACCATGTGGTTGCTGGGATTTGAACTCACGACCTTCGGAAGAGCGGTCAGTGCTCTTACCCACTGAGCCATCTCACCAGCCCCCGTTTTGTTTTTGACTACTATATGTATGTTTTGTTTGTTGAGTGTGTGTGCATATGCATGGCCGTGTGTGTGTGTGTGTGTGTGTGTGTGTGTGTGTGTGTGTTGCACACACATATATATGTTAGGCAAGTGTTGTACCACTGAGCCATGCCTGCCACTCTGCAAACACTTGGCTCTGCCCCGCCAGTGGTTCTCCGGAAGACAGTGTGGACCTCATCCTTGCTGGGGTTTTCCCATGGCTTCCTAAACCAGCAGTCACAAGCAGATGCTAACTGCCCGTGACAACTACTGATAAGGTGGCTCAAGGCAGGAATGGAGCTCAGTGGTAGAGAATGTGCTGAGCATGCCTCTGATGTCAGCACGGGGTGGGAGCAGGGGCAGCTCATCCCAGCACTGCATTGTCCCTTGGCATTGTTTCTTCTCGGGCCATCCTATCTCCATACCTTAGTTTGGGTCAGGCCCAAATTGAAGAATGTTCCTTTGTGCCCGGCTTGAGGTGAGGGTGGTACTCCTGAGTTGTTTTGCAACTTTTCAACAGCATTTGCTTCCCTCTGAGCCACAGCCTCCTGCTCTGTAGAATTCAAGTGAGGCCAGCCATAACCGAAGGAGTTTGGGATTTTCTGTGGAAAGATTCACGTGAAGCAGCCAGCACGAAGCCTGGCACACAGCCAAGGCCCAGTGCAGGATGCTATCTATCATGTTTCTAGCAGTCTTTGCTCACCTCAGTGGCCTAGGCCCAGCTTAGCAGCTGGGATGCATTAAACATCTATTAACGGTCTGTCATCATTGGAGGTGCGTGACATGAAACTGCTCACTTAATCTCAACATTTTAGCAACTCTAGGGCATGGTTGCTCTTATTACTCCCATTCTGCAAATGAGGAGAGGCAGGCCCAGGAGGGCAGAAACCCACCCAGGATCCAGTCAGTGAACGATGTAGACTATGGCTAAGAGAAGGCTGGATTCCACTCCACCCGGAGGTAGATTCCTATTGAAAGAACACACAACCCAGAAGATGCTCCAACATGTAATAAGGACACATGCTCCACTATGTTCATAGCAGCCTTATTTATAATAGCCAGAAACTGGAAACAACCCAAATGTCCCTCAACAGAGGAATGGATACAGAAATTGTAGTACATCTATACAATGGATACAATACTCAGCTATTAAAAACAATGAATTTATGAAATTCTTAGGGAAATGGATGGATCTGGAGAATATC
>NW_022196905.1:222018340-222035812 GCF_008632895.1 Mastomys coucha
GGTGGCAAGCATGGGGGGGCAACAGAGGTTTGTTCTTGTTGTTTTTGTTTGTTTGTTTGCTTGTTTGTTCCTGGGAGGGGAAACTGAGAAAAGAAAAATCATATGTCATGTAAATAAAGAAAACATCTAATTAAAAAAAACCAGAAAGAAAGGAAGAAAGAAAGAAAGAAAGAAAGAAAGAAAGAAAGAAAGAAAGAAAGAACACACAGGAAAATGAATCGTGGAAAAATAGGTGGACAATCATAGTGGTTTACATCCTAACGCCTAACCTTGGAAGCAGAGGTAGCGGGAGCTCTGTGAGTTCAAGGTCAAATTGGTCTATAAACAGAAACCTTGTCTCAAAATAAGTAAATAAAAATAAAAGATTAAGCCGGGTAGTGATAGTGCACATCTTTGATCCCAGCACTTGGGAGACAGAGGCAGGCAGATTTCTGAGTTCGAGGCCAGCCTGGTCTACAGAGTGAGTTCCAGGGCAGCCTGGGCTATACAGAGAAAGCCTGTCTTGAAAAAAACAAAAAACAAACAAACAAAAAAACAACAAAAAAGATAAATAAATAAATTTGTAAGCCGCCTTTCCGTCCAGCGGAAATAAGGAGGCAAACATGAGCCCTTCTCCAAGCAGATTTTATTCAGGAACCCTTATTTTTACTTTTTCTTAATAATATCTCTAATCTCACCTAGTATCTCTATAATCTCTCTCTCAGCCTCCCGAGTAGCTGGGACTACAGACGTGCACCACCACCGCCTGGCTCATAATAATCCTCTCTCTAGTAGAATCTCTTAGTCTCCAGCCTTCGCAGGTTAAATACTTTTCCTGGTCCCAATCAGCATCAGCTATGTGGCAAAGCATAATAGGCTGCGGGAAATTCATACCAGCTTTCGTCACAAACTGGAGGCACTCAGCTTCTCCAACTAATGGCTTGATTATCAATGCTCTCTGCTTTGGCCAGAGACCAGGTGATCAGTATATATGTATATAGGGTGGCAGCTGCAGTTCCCCACATAAATTAATTAATTAAAATAAAATAAACCATAAAAGGAGGAAATGCTGGGAAACGATTAGGCTGAGGGAGTGGGAAGTTGCCTTGTCTTTGTTCGGAGCTGGTCTGCTGTAGTCCTGGCAGGTCTCAAATTCAACCACCTGCTTAGGGTGACATTGAATTGATGTTCACCACTAGAGGGCTAGGATTCCAGGTGAGCAGAGTGGATCACGCCTCCTGGGGATTGAGGAGTGGCTGGCAAAGACAGGCAGATCTCCGTGAATTCAAGGCCAGCCTGGTCTACACAGTGACTTCTAGGACAGCCAGAGCTACAGTGAGACCCCTTCTCCTACCAAACCCCTCTACCCCCCCAAAAAACCCCAAAAACAAAAAACATTGTTTTGGAGACTGGAGAGGTGACTCAGCAGTTAACAGCACTGGCTGCTCTTGCAGAGGACTCAGCACTCACAGAGCCGCTTCGCTCACAACTCTTTGTAAGTTCAGTTCCAGGGAATCTGATGGCCTCTTCTGGCCTCCTCAGGTACCAGGCAAGGCCTTGGTGCATAAGCATACATGCAGGCAAACCGCATATATTAAATAAGTAAATAATTTTTAAATTGTGTTCTTTAAAATAAACAAAACTGTCTATTTTTTTTTTTTTTAGCTATGTTTGTATGCTTGCCTGTGCTCCTGGCAGCCACAGGTGTTGGATTCCCTGGAGCTAGAGTCACAGGTGAGTGTGAGCTGCTAGGCAGGGGTCTAGCCTCACATTCTGTACTCCAGCCCTTGTGATAGCCCTTGGTAGGGTAATGGTTCTGCCCATATTTAGAGTGACCCTTCTACTCAAGTTAAACCTTCCTGAAGACACCCTCACTTGCAGACCCGGAGCTCTTGCTCCTAGATTTATTTTTGACCTAGTGTCGCTAGTTTAGGCTGTCCTTGAGCTCACAATACCAAGGATTATTATCTTGAACTTGTGACTCCCCTGCCTCTACTGCACCTGGCTTCCGCAGCACTGGGGATCAGAGTCAGTGCCTTGTGCATGCTGGGCAGGGCTTCTGCCAACTAGGCTGTGGCCACTCTGTTCCTATGGGCTTTTGAAGGCAGTTGAGTTGAAAATGAAGATCAGCTACTGGTGCACAATCAGTCGAGAGAGACTGTGTGCCGGGTGTCGGGGAGATACCACCTCGCCCCAGCCAGGCATCAAAGGTGATGTCGGTACTGCAGTGATCAGATTCTTTCGTCAACTCGATGGAATCTAGAATGGCCTAGGAGACAAGTCCTCAGACAGGCCTGTGAGTAAATGTCTAGGTTAAGTTAACTGAGGTGGAAAGGCCTGTTGGCTTTCAGAGACAGAATAAAAAGGAAGAAGTAAGCTGGGTGCCGGCATCCATCTCTGTGAACACCACGTGACCAGCTGCTACCATGATGGGCACGCTCAGACTGTGGCCTGGAATATACCCACCCTTCCACAGGTTGTTCTTGTCAGAAATATTGATGTAGCAACAAGAGTGACTAACACAGGGACCCGAGGCAGCTGTCAGAGTTCCATCAGTCTTCATCCCAGTGTCCCCGGGATGTAGCCCCTGAAGTATGTGGTGCTTCCTGTAGTGCTGAACCGCAGTCTAATCATCAGGAAACAACCGCATACAAGTGGATATGGCAATGCTTTGCCAATCTACTGGCTTGGACTCTTCAAACAGATCAAAGCTGAGCTCTAGAGCAGCAGTGAGGCTCTGTGGAAAAGAAGGTGTTGTAGGCCAGGATGGGAAATAGACTAGAGTCCATGTCTATCGTGCACATGGTCCTGAACTCCATCCCCAGAACTACACAAACCAGATGTGGTGATAGATACCTGTGGTCCCAGCACAGGAGGTGATGGTAGGAAGATCAGCAGTTCAAGGTCCAGCCTGGGCTACATAGAGAGTTGGAGGCCAGCCTGGGCTACATGAGACTCTGTCATCACAAACAAAAAGAAGCTCACCAAAATTATATTTGTGTAGAGTTTTTGTATATAATATGTAATAGAGCACACGTTAGTACGCAAATGTTGTCTTAGGTATCTTTCTGTTGCATCTACAAAACAAGAGAATATATAGAAGAATGTTGATTTCAGCTTTGGCTTCAGAGAATTAGACACTGATGGCAGAGCAGAGGCAGCAGGCAGAGTACCTGGAGCAGGAAGCCAAGGACTCATTTCTTAAACTATGAGCACAAAACAAATAGAGCGAACTGGAAATGACAAGAGGCGTTGAAATCGCAAACCCTGAGCCCAGTGACATATTCTCTCCAGCAAGACCATGCTTCCTAAGTCTACCCCCCCATACAGCACTACCAACTGGGGACCGACCACACACATACATGTAATCACACACAGAGAGAATGCAACAGAACAAAAGTGACTAAATATTAACAACTGCTAATTATTGGCTCTCTCTCTTTCTCTTTCTTACAAGAGACTGGAATTAAGCTCAGGACCTTGAGCCTGACAGGCAAAGGCTCTATCACTGGGCTATAGGCCCAGCTCTCCTTTTAATTATTTTGAAACAGGGTCTATCTAATTCTTGGCTGGCCTTGAACTTGCAGTTCTGCTGCCTCTCTCTCCTGAGTGCTGGGAGTGCAGGTGGCCTCCGTGTACACCACACTAGAACAGACAGGCTCCGTGTACACCACACGGGAACAGACATGCTCCATGTACACCACACTAGAACAGTTTTCTTCTGGCCACTTCTGGCACTGCATGAGACACTCCAGCCTCACCTTAATTCCTTGTGCTGAGGGATGGAAACCAGGCAACCTCCAGCTCCTGGTTACTTAAGAGCCTTGGACAAGTCCCTGGTGGCTGCCTTTCTAGGAGGGTGATAACTTGGTGCCTGGAACAGCTGTCCCCAGCCATTCCCAAGGGCCCCATTTCCCCAAGCCACCTGTGCCCACTTGGCCTCACCCAGCTCACTTCCTTCCTTCCTTCCTTCCTTTCTTTCTTTCTTTCTTTCTTTCCCTTTCTTTCTTTCTATTTTCTTACTTATCTACTATATGTGTCTGTCTCTTTGTGTGTGTGTGTGTGTGTGTGTATTTGTATATTTATACATTTGATTTTTTGAGACATGGTTTCTCTGTATAGCCCTGGCTATCTTGGAACTTACCAGGCTGTAGACTAGGGTGGCCTTGATTTCACAGAGATCTGTCTGCTTCTGCCTCCCAAGTGCTGGGATTAAGAGTACCCTCCAGGGCTGGAGAAATGACTCAGAGGTTAAGAGCACTGACTCCTCTTCCAGAGGTCCTGAGTTCAATTCCCAGCAACCACATTGTGGCTCACAATGATCTGTAATGGGATCCAATGCCCTCTTCTGGTGTGTCTGATGACAGCTACAGAGTACTTAAATAAATAAATAAATAAATAAATAAATAAATAAATAAATAAATGAAAAAAAGTTTCCTGCTCCACAAAACCTAGGGACAGATGGATTCAGTGCAGAATTCTACCAGACTTTCAAAGAAGAATTAGCAATACTCTTTAAATTATTCTGCAAGATAGAACACCAAAGGAAGATTGACTAATTCTTTTTATCAGGCCACAATTAACCTAGTATCCAGGCCACACAAAGACTCAACCAAAAAAAAATTGCAAACCAGTTTCTCTTATGAGCATAGATGCAAAAACTCTCAATAAAATACTTGCCAACCATACCAAGAATGTATCAAAAAGAGCATTCACCATGGTCAAGTAGGCTTCGTCCCACAGATACAAGGATGGTTCAACATACATAAATCTATAAATGTAATCCACCATATAAACGAACTTAAAGATAAAAACTACATGATTATCTAACTAGATACAGAAAAGACTGTTGACAAAATTCAACATCCCTTCATAGTAAAGGCCCTGGAAAGACTAAGTGTACGAGGGACATACCTCAACATAATAAAGGCAATTTACATCGAGCCCACAGCCAACATCAACCTAAACAGAAAGAAACTTAAAGTATTTCCACTAGAATCAGGAACAAGACAGGGATGTCCACTCCTTACCTATTCAATATAGTACTAAAAGTCTTAGCTAGACAATAAGACAACTGAATGAGATCAAAGGAATACAAATTGGAAAGGAATAAGTAAATGTAACCTGATTTGCAGATGATATGATTCTATACATAAATGACCCTAAAATCTCCACCAGGAAACTCCTACAGCTGATAAACACTTTCAGCAAAGTAGCTGGATACAAAATTAACTCACAGACATCAGTAGCCTTCCTATATACAAATGACAAACCAACTGAAAAAGAAATCAGGGAAGTAATACCTTTCATAGTAGCCTCAAAAAACATTTTGGGACAGCTCTAACCGAGCAAGAGAAGGGTTTGCATAATAAAAACTTTAAGATGGGGGATGGCGAGATGGTTCAGTGGGTAAGAGCACTGACTGCTCTTCCGAAGGTCCTGAGTTCGGATCCCAGCAACCACCTGGTGGCTCACAACCACCCGTAATGAGATCTGACGCCCTCTTCTGGTTCGTCTGAAGACAAAAAAAAAAAAGAAAGAAAAAAAGAAATTGTCTTTAGCCAGGCAGTGGGGGCACACACCTTTAATCCCAGCGCTTAGGAGGCCGAGGCAGGCAGATTTCTGAGTTCGAGGCCAGCCTAGTCTACAGAGTGAGTTCCAGGACAGCCAGGGCTATACAGAGAAACCCTGTCTCGAAAAACTAAAAACAAACAAACAAACAAAAAAAACCTTTAAGATGTTGAAGGGAGAAATTGATGAAGATAGACAGATTGATAGGGTGAAAATGGCCATCCTACCAAAACCAATCAATGTCCAGATTCAATAAAATTCCCTTCAAAACTCCAGCACAAGTTTTTACGGAAATTGAAAAACAATTTTCAGCTTCATATGGAAACACCCACACACTAAAAAACCAGGATAATGGAAACAATCTTCAACAATAATAATATTATTATTCAGAGGTATCACTACCCCTGATTTCAAATTGTGCCTCAGAACTATAGTAATAAATACAGCATCATATTGGCATAAAAACAGATACATTGATTAATGGAATCAAACTGAGGATCCAAACACCTGGTTTTTGACACTTGTTTTTTGACAAAACGGGCTGGAAAAAAGGTGGCATCTTCCACACGCGGTGCTACTGACAGCTAGGTCACAGCATGTACAAGTGAGTAAAATGGGTCCTTGTTTCTCTATGCCCTGCAAGACCAACACAAGTCCAGATATATTAAGGACCTTAACATAAGTCCAGGTATCCTAAATATGATAGAAGAGAAAGTGGGAAATAGGCTTGAAATCATAGACATAGGAAAAGACTTTTTGAACAGGACACTGTTAACACGGGCACTGAGAATAATAAGTAATAACCGAGACCTCAGGACACTAAAAACTTCTACCCCACACCCCTGGTAATGGAATGTCCCTAGAGATGGAGTAAGATAAAGGTGACCTACCTCAGAATCCCCCAATATATAATCAGGCCCGCGAGCTCACTTAGTGGTCTCTCTATCTTGGTAACAGGAGACCCCAGCGTGCTGGAGTTCTGCAGAATAAAATATTCTTTGCGTTTATCGGGTATCATTCTTTGGTGAATTATGGACCCTTACAAGGACACCATCATTTAGACAAAATTGCAGCCTAAACAATGGGAAAAGAGCTTTATATGTTTGATAGAGGGCTAATTTCTAAAATATATGAAGAACTAAAAAACAAAACAAAACTGGACCCCAAGAAAACGACACAATTTAAAAATGGTATATATATATATATATAAACAAAATATATATCTTTGTGTCTCAAAAGATGAGACACAAATGGCTGAGAAACACTTAGTGTTCAACATCCTTAGTCATCAAGGAAATGTGATTTAAAACTATTTTGGAATTTCATCCTCTATCAGTCAGAATGGCCAAGATCAATAAAACAAATCACAACTCATGCTGGTGAGGATTTGGAGTAAGGGAGAGTGCTCATCCATTGCTGATGAGACTGGAAACTTGTGCAACCACTATGGAAATCAGGAAGCTGGGAATGAGTCTACCTTAAGATCCAGCTATGCTACTCTTGGGCATAAACCCAAAAGATGCTTCACCCTAATACAGAGACAGTCACTCATTTATAGTCATTGCTGTTCTATTTGCAATAGCCAGAAATTGGAAATAGCCTAAACATTCATTAACGATTAATGGATAAAAAAGTGTTGTAAAATTATACAATGGTATATATATATATATATATATATATATATATATACCATTTAACTTAATAATTTAATATATATTAAAGTAAACATTTTATTTCATTTTACATTATGTTGTAAAATTATGCAATGATATATATATATATAAAACTAAACATTTTATTTCATTTTACATTATTTTGTTTTGTTTTAATATGAGTGTTCTGCATGCATATATAGTGCAAGGCAGAAAAGGACATAAGATCCCATTGTAGATGGCTGTGAGCCACTATGTCGTTGCTGGGAATTGAATTCAGGGGCTATGCAACAACATCCAGTGCTATTAACTACTGAGCCATCTCTCCACCATATGCAATGGTATATTACTCAGATACTAAAAGAAAAACAAAATCTAATTTTTTGCAGGTAAATAGACAGAGTAAGAAAACATCATCTTAAGTAAGGTAACCCAGACCCCAAACAACAAATATTGTATGTATTCTTTAATATGTGCATTTTATCTGTTAAGCCTTTGATAGGTATGCTAAAATTAATATAATCACAGAAGTTACATACAGAGTAAAGGAGTAGGGGAGGGGGGAACCTCCCAAGGAAGGAGAAATAGAGAGATAGGAGAGAGATTGGAACAGGACTATATTGAGAGCGGAGGGAAGAGAAGGCTAAGGGAGGGAATACAGGAAGAAAAAAACCCTAACATTAAGGGTCACTTGAGGGGAAAACCTACTACTGTAGATGCTTATTAAAATATATACACATATACACAAAATCTAGATGGAGTCACCATACGGGGGAGACAATGCCCCAACCACATATCTTCTCCAAATGAAGTCTCCAATGCCAGGAATGGGTTCTATCTACCTGAGTCGTTGGCCAAAGGAGCCCTGTGGAAACCCTCAAACAATTTAGGCTATCGCCAAGGCTATTGTTTGCTCCCCACAAACTGATAGTAAGGACCCATTGCTGAAGACAACACTTACATATCTCACTGAACATGAAGAAGTTGAGCTGGTACCAATTAGATCCTCCATTCCTACTGACTAGTAGGTAGACAGCAACCCAACTACAAACCCTTTGATCCACGGTGGTGACCTGTCTGGATTACATGCTAGTGCAGTAGTGGCACACAAGCTGTGGGAGTGACCAACCATTCTCTGACTGGATTTAAGACACTCCATGAAATAGCAACCTTGCCTGACACTGCTCTGGTGGCCAAGAGCCCGAGACCAGACAAGCCAGGGGCATAGGAGAAAAGAGCAATAAAATGATTCTTAGTAACATTCTGCTATGTATGTAGATTAGTGTCTTGCTTAGACTTCATCAACGAAGCTTCTTAAAGTAGATGGGAACTAACGCAGAGATTCACAATGGGACAGTCTGCGGAGGGTGGGAGACTTTGGAACTCTCACTTATAAATGGGATGGGACTACAGAGACGGTGCAGCACACACAGGAGCTGCAGAGAGGTTCAGGTCAGATGGGGTCCCGTTCTTAACCAGGATGCTATCTACAATCAACAGCTTACAAAGGAAAAAAAAAAAATCTTATTGCAAATATTAACCAGACTTAAAGGTAAGGCCACACTCAGCAGTATATGGCCAACACAAAACAAACTCAATGGTATTTTTGTAGATTTTTTTTTTGTCTCGTATTGTTTTGTTTGAACTTTTTTTTTCTTTCTGATATTTTGCTTGTATATTATGGTTTCTATTTTTTGTGTTTTTCTGTGTTATTTTTTATGTCTATGTGTTTCTTGTGATTTTCATCTTAAAGGCTTTAACCTCCCTTCTAGCCCACCACCCATCAGAGGTAGTGCAAAAGAAAGGATACAGGGAAAGTGGACCTGTTTAGAAATGGTTCTTTGGAGCAAATCCCATGTGCGTTGTCAGGAAATCTTCCGTTCAGTTCACAGGTCAGCAGTGGCAGCTCAGTCCACTAGCAGACACTTCGCAGACACACCAGCAGTCCAGTTCAGTAGTGTTGGAGTAGCAGCAGTGGTGGCACGCACAACCTAGCAGAGACAGCCTGGCCTCAGCTGAATCTACAGGAGTCAGCAGGAGGAAACTGGACTCCTCGGGACACCAAAGTTCTCAGCTGTGCTTCTCTCAATGAAGCGAAGATCAGCCAAGACTGGAGACCAAGAAATGTTGCAAAACTAGCTCTACAAACAAGCCCCCCTCGCAGTCCATTGATTCCTATTTATACTCCCTCCAAACATCACTTGTCCTCCATGGGTCTTGCCTTACCACGCATCTTGCCTCACCATGTAAGTCTGTCATAGCAAAACTCCATGTGACTGCATCAGCTGACATCACCCTGCCAATCTGCCTGAGTCTGAGGAAGTGACAAGAAGCTGCCAGTACACCACCAGAAGTTCTTCAGCAACAGTTTCCAGCCCCTCACCCCTGGTAATGGAATGTCCCTAGAGATGGAGTAAGATAAAGGTGACCTACCTCAGAATCCCCCAATATATAATCAGGCCCGCGAGCTCACTTAGTGGTCTCTCTATCTTGGTAACAGGAGACCCCAGCGTGCTGGAGTTCTGCAGAATAAAATATTCTTTGCATTTATCGGGTATCATTCTTTGGTGAATTATGGACCTTTACAATTCTTTTTCCTGTGTCTGCTTCAGTGAAGCATTCTTTCAGGTTTCTGCCTTAGTGAAGCATCCTTCCACCTGTGTCCGCTTCAGGACGACACTTCTTCACGTGTTTGCCCCAGCAAAACACCATCCAATACAGCTGACTCTCCAAAGAACCTTTAAGCTCCCACTTCAGTGCTCATGAAGTTTCAGAGAGGAACAAGAAATCTACTGGGAACTGGGCTACAGGCATTCGGTTACATTCTGGCAAAGAATAAACTATATTATATCCAGAAACTTGAGTGAGGCAGAATTAAAATGTAATCATCTAATGTAAGCAGGAAAAATAGTCAAGCCAGGACAGTATTCATGGTGTGGCTAGCAATCACGCTGTGGAGTGGCCCTTGGTCTGTCTCCGGTCTTATCCAGCATTACAGTGAGAAAGAATAGGAACTAGAGCAGAAAGACATGGAAATCATCGTTGTGATGGGGGAAGGAGTTTGAGTGGCTTTAAAGTGACATACAAGGTAAGCACAGAGAAAACGCTGTGACTGTTTATAGAAAGAATCTAGCACCATTTAAGGACCTCACCTGCTCTACACTGGAGAACAAGCATCTTCAGCTCTATATGCATATGTATATATACATATATATGTATCTTTAGGGAAAGACCTTACCAACTAAAGGCTTCAACTTCTGAAACCCCAATTCTTTTGAAAAGAGAGAGCCCAAACTGAGTATATTGTCACATAGCGAGGTAGTTTGAATAAGAATGGCCCCATAGGCTCATAGGTTTGAATGCTTAGTCACCAGGGAGTGGCACTATTTGAAAGGATTAGAAGGATTAGGAGGTGTGGCCTTGTTAGTAGAAGTTTGTCACTAGGTATGGGCTCTGAGGTTTCAAAAACTCATGCCAGGCCCAATGTCTCCCTCTCTGCCTACAGATCAGGATGTAGCTCTTAAGTATTTCTCCACCATGTCTGTGTGCAAGCTGCCATGCTCTCTGCCATGATGATAATGGACTGAACTTCTGAAACTGTAAGCCAGCCCCCAATTAAATGCTTTTATAAGAGTTGTGCCAGGCGGTGGTGGTGCATGCCTTTAATCCCACTTGGGAGGCAGAGGCAGGTGGATCTCTGAGTTCGAGGCCAGCCTGGTCTACAGAGTGAGTTTCAGGACAGCCAGGGCTATACAGAGAAACCCTGTCTCAAACACACACACACACACACACACACACACACACACTCACACAAAGAGTTATCAGGGTCATGGTGTCTCTTCACAGCTGTAGGACAGTAACTGAAACACATGAGTTCCCTGCCCCCAGATGGCCACACAAGGAAGTGTTCCCTCAGGGTCAGCCTGGAAGGCACATAAAGTCCAATGAAACTGTGTGCATCGTGGTTTAGCCAAAATGTAGGGACAGGCTACATACAAAGCTGGCATTTGAACCTGCAAGCATTATCTACATGATACTAGTTTAACATTTGGTCAAGTGGGTCACAGAAGCTTGACCAAGGTTACAGAAAGCTACTGAGGCCAGGAAATGTGTAGCAGAATCTGGTTCCTTGCAAGAAAACCTTGGGAAGCCACTGAGTAAAGCTGAGAACATGAAGCTTAAGTTGCAGTGGAGATTCCAGAGTATTGGAGATGCCTCTGGGATATCTGCCAAGGAAAGCAGTAAGTGTGGAGCAGTGCTAGGCAAGTGTGGGGCGGTGCTAGGCAAGTGTGGGGCGGTGTTAGGCAAGTGTGGGGCGGTGCTAGGCAAGCGTGGGGCGGTGCTAGGCAAGTGTGGGGGCGGTGCTAGGCAAGTGTGGAGTAGTGCTAGGCAAGTGTGGGACAGTGCTAGGCAAATATGGGGCAGTGCTAGGCAAGTGTGGGGCCGTGCTAGGCAAGCGTGGGGCGGTGCTAGGCAAGTGTGGGGGCGGTGCTAGGCAAGTGTGGAGTAGTGCTAGGCCAGTGTGGGGCGGTGCTAGGCAAATATGGGGCGGTGTAGGGCGGTGCTAGGCAAATATGGAGCAGTGCTAGGCAAGTGTGGGGGCGGTGCTAGGCAAGCGTAGGGCGGTGCTAGGCAAGTGTGGGGGCGGTGCTAGACAAGAGTAGGGCGGTGCTAGGCAAGTGTGGGGCGGTGCTAGGCCATGGGAGAGGGTGTGTGATAGGAGGAGCAGAGCTGGAGAGGCAGGGCTACCCGGCCATTTGGAGCACAGATGCAGCCGGATTTGGTCTTTTCTCTGGCTGGGTTTGATTTGCTTTGAGCCAAATTTTCCTTGTTTCCTTCCCATTTCCCCCTTTTGCAACGGCAAGGTTTATTCTGTGCCTCATATGTGGTAAGTTTTGACTTGATTTTGCAGGAGCTCTGTCTTGGTTTCTGTTTCTGTGATAAAATACCCTAACAAAAACAAGTTAGCCGGGCAGTAGTGGCATATACCTTTAATCCCAGCACTTGGGAAGCAGAGGCAGGAGGATTTCTGAGTTTGAGGCCAGCCTGGTCTACAGAGTAAGTTCCAGGACAGCCAGGGCTACACAGAGAAACTCTGTCTCAAAAAAAAAAAAAAAAAAAAGTTAAGAGAGAATGTGTTTATTTTGGTTCCCAGTTCCACTCTGTCATGGTGAGGAAGACTTTACAGCAGAGGTGTCACCGGCCACACGGTGCACAGCAGTCTGGCAGCACAGACAGAGTTACATACAAATGGATGTAGGCTACACACTCTTAAACGTGCTCTCAGTGACAGGCTTCTTCCAGCAGGCCACACCTCCTAAAGGAACACAGCCGGCCTGGGACCAAATAGCCAAACACAGGAGCCTACAGAGAACATTTCACATTCTGTTGGAGACTGGTTCTAAGGCTTTGATTCAATCTGGAATCAGTGTCCATATACTGAAGGTTCTTGTCCCCAGTTGGTTTTTGATCCATCAATAAAGATGCCAATGGCCAATGGCTAGGCACAGGGTGGGACACTTAGAGTTGTGTGGGTGAGGATGCAGAGGAATGGGACAGGATCACCATGACTCAGGATAGAAGGATGAGACATAGGAGCGGCAGGAGATAAAGCCAACCAGCTATGTGAGATTTTTGAGTAAGTGACCACTGGCCTGGGGTAGCAGGGGAAAGTTTAGGAGTGCCCAGCCTTTGAGGTAGCCAAGGCATTTTAAAAATAAGCTAATGTGTGTGTATGTGTGTGTGTGTGTCTTTCTTTCTCAGATCCAAAGATAGCTCCAGGGTGGGTGTGCGAGCAATCAACCGGGAGCAAAGCAGTGGAAAGGAAAACCCCCACGACACACTCAACCCACACCAGAGACTGCCTTCAGTCATAGAAGACACTTCGGACTTTTGAACAGAGTTGGGATTTTGAGGGCTTAAGGGCCTTTTAGAGATGGACTAAATTGAGTTTTACAATGTGAGATGAGGGGGTCTAGGGGCCACGGGTGGAATGTTACTACTTAATGTGCTGTAACTTGGTGTCACATTGACACCATATTGGTGTCAGCTTAACTGTATTTAGAATCACTGTTGCACTAGGTGGACCCAGGAGGACCCCAAAGAAGAGGGGAAAGAAGGATTGTAGGAGCCAGATAGGTCAAGGATACCATGAGAACATGGCCCACAGAATCAACTATGCATGAGCTCATAAGGGCTCATGGAAACTGAAGTGGCAAACATGGGCCCTGCATGGTCTTCTGCATATGCCTATGGTTGTGTAGCTTGGCGTTCTTGTAGGACTGCCAACAGTAGGAATCGGATTGTTTCTGACTCCTCTTTTGCCTGCGCTTGGGAACCTTTTCCTCCTACTGGGTTGCCACGTTCAGCCATGATATAAGTGTATATGCCACTCTTGCTGTATTTTATTAGGCCATGTTCAGCGGATGTCCCTGGGAGGCTGATCCCACCTCCTTTTCTTAATAAGGGAGACAAGGAGGAGGTGATCTGTGGGAGAGGGGAGGGGTGGGGAGGGGCTGGGAGGGGTGAAAAGAGAGGGAATTGTGGCTGGGGTGTAATATATAAAAGAATAAAAGTTAAAAGAAGAAAGAGCCGGACTGTGGTGGCACATGCCTTTAATCCCAGCACTTAGGAGGCAGAGGCAGGCAGATTTCTGAGTTCAAGGCCAGACTGGTCTACAGAGTGAGTTCCAGGACAGCCAGGGCTACACAGAGAAACCTTGTCTCAAAAACAAAAACAAGACCAAAAATGACTCACTGCTACCTGTTGCAAAGCTGGAAGGGCAGAACCATTTAAGCCCTCTGACTTCAGACATGGAGCTATAGGATTTGGAGCTTGTTCTGTTGGGTTTGGGTCTTGCTTTGGTCTAGCATTTCCCATAATGCCCCTTTTTCCTCCCTTTTGAAATAGTAATGTTTATTCCATGCCATTGTATGTTAGAAGTACGAAATTTGCTTTTTGATTTTACAGAGGGTTACAGTTAAGAGATTGCCTTGAGTCTCAAAAGAGACTTTAGACTTTTACACTATATCAAGACTGTGGTAGACTATGGGGACTTCTGAATTGGACTAAATGAATTTTATTATGATATGGCTACAAGCCTAAGGGAGCCAGAGAATGAAATGTGGTGCTTTGAGTGATGATGACCCCCATAGTTTCATCTATTTTAATATTTGGTTCCCTCACTGCTGGGTGTAATGATGCATGCCTTTAGCCCTAGCACTCAGGAGGCAAAGGTAGGTGGATCTTTGTGAATTGGAGGCCAGCCTGGTCTACAGAGTGAGTTCTAGGACAGTCAAACTGTTAAACTGTTACAGAGAGAAACCCTATCTCATAAAAAGAGAGAAAGAAAGAAGAAAGAAAGAAAGGAAGGAAGGAAAGAAATGGTAAAAAATGGTCTTCAGTTTTGATGGAACTGTTTTGGAAGGCTTAAGGAGGTGTGTCCTTGTTGGAGAAGGTGTGCCGCTGGGGAAGGGATTTGAGGTTTCAAAGACTCAAGTCATTTCCAGACACACACTTTCTCTACTCTCCTCCCTCTCTCTCTCCTCCTCCCTCCCCCCTTTTCATTCTCTGCGTGTATGTATGTGTGTGTGTTAAAAGGTAGGAAAGTGGATGACATAGTGTGCGCACAGTAAACTCAGAGTTAGGTGGAGATAAACTCATAAAAGGGGAGCAGAAGATGTGGCTTGAAGGTTGACTGTCAGCCTATCAATGCATCATTGACAGTGCATGCACAAGACCCAATAGCTGATCCTCCAAGAGGAGGAGGAACTGGGCCTACGTTCAACCTTAGAGCGAACCTAGAAGAATGAAGAAGAGGGCGAAAAAGAGTTCATCTTCCCTGAGGGTAGAAGCCTGGACTGGTTGGTCACCAGCTTTGATTCCGCACAGTAGGTGCTCAACTGACAAGTCGAGCGTTCTGATATGTTCCATGGGGGTC
The DNA here is from genome assembly GCF_008632895.1 of Mastomys coucha. NCBI lineage: Eukaryota > Metazoa > Chordata > Mammalia > Rodentia > Muridae > Mastomys > Mastomys coucha. The sequence continues at coordinate 222,033,482 of NW_022196905.1, forward strand.
TTCTTAACCATTTTGCTTGCGAAGTGCTCTGTAGCTCTCTGTGCAGCTTCGGAGCCTTTGCACACCCTGCATCTGACATTGTGTATACTCCATCCTTGTGTCTGTAGAGATAGGACCGAGCCTGGTACCAGGCTGGGGCACTTAAATATTGAAAGACTGAAAGAATGCGCGATCGCCTTTGTCTATTGTGTGGAATGGAAGAAGCAGAGACGCGCGGGACCCTCCCTATTCACTGTGGTCCACCCCCTGGAATCAAAGCATCTTTCTGGGAGGGAAACGGGTCTTGGGGCCGCCCTCCGGCCTCTCACGGTCTTCTCGAAAGGCGCGCTTTCCAGGATACAGAGCTCAGTCCTCCAAACCCGGTCATCAGACTCTCAATGCTAGCTCCCCGCCCCATTCACCCGTCTCCCACCCGTGCAGCCCCACAATGGTTCATCCCTCCGCCATTTAGAGCGAGTAAGGTTGGACCACTGCTCGCGCGGTGGGGGGAGCCCGAGGCGCGGCGGAGGGATCCCTCCGGAGCGTTCCGACGGGAGGCGCCCATTGGCCGCGAGTGCGCACGGCCGCCGCTGATTAGTCCGTTCCGGACGCCGGCCCCGCCCAAGTCCCGGAGGCCCAGGGAGAAGCCGGGCGGAGTTTCGACAAGACCGAGCTGGGCGCGCGGGGTGGCGGCGGCGCAGGTGAGTGTCCCCCGCCCGGGGGCAGCCTCCGGGGCGAGGAGCCGTGGCGGTGGGGTGGAGCTGGCCGCGTCGGGACCCCAAACACGGACCCCTCCCCGCCGGCTGGGCCTTCAGTCCGCCCCTGCTCTCTGCTCCCGGGACGCTCCCTGTTGGTGGTGGGTCAGTGTTCCCGACCCCTCCCAGGCCTCTTCCCAAAGCTGGCCGTGGGGACATCGAGACCATCCAGGTCCGGATAACAGTAACAACCGCAGCACTGGTTTGATGACTCTCCCTCGCAAGCCGGGATCAGCGTTTCCTCGTCCGGTGCTTATGGTGCACAGCATTGAATCAAAACACCCTCCTGGGAGGGGTTGTTAACTTGTTTTAGAAGTGAGGCTCCAGTGCCAGAGAGGTGGAGTAACTTAAGATCACACGGCTACTTAATGGCCCATGGGACTTAGGGACCCGTACCCTTTGAGTCCAGAACTAGTCCCAGAGATCAGCCCCTAGACTCACGCCCACCGCCGCCCCCACATTCACTTCGGAGCCGCACCTCCTGGGTTGTGCTTTCCTCCCCGCGCCCACGGGTCACTAGACAACTTCCAAGTTGCCTTCGTGTCCCTTCTCTGAGCTGGAGAGGCAAGGCCCAAATACCATGGGTCGCTTAACTCCATTTCCTTTCCACCCACCCTGTCCACTCTTCTCTGTAAGAGGAATGACTGGAAGTGTAGAGGCTTGGTGTCTGGGGAGCGGGAGCGCCGGGCTGCAGTCGGCCAAGATCAGTATAGCTGTGCTTTCACGCCCCTCAGCCCCCGCCCCGGAAACACTGGAGAGATGAAACCTTCAGAATCCGGTTTTTCAAGAATGAATCAGAGGCCTCCTGCCCTCCCCAAAGCAATACTGTGCTGGGAGTTAGGCGGGAGGGACGCCCCGGGGCGCAGGTGTGGAGCCCCTGGAACAAACCCCCATCCCTCGCTTCCTGCTCCCCCCACTTGGCTTTTCTGTGACTGCGGGGTTGCTGAGTTTCAGGCCCTTTTCGGGATGAGAGTACTAGATTCCATCCAACCCACTTCCCTTCAGCTCCTTGCAGACAGACTGGAGAGGTGCTCACACTTAGCTCTCTAGCAGTCGTGTTGTGGGGGTTTGGACCACAGGCCGTCGGGGATGTAAGACGTTCATTCTACAATTCAGCCCTGTGGAACCCGAGATTTCACACACTAGGCAGGTACCCTACGCCTGAACTACACACCCGTCACCTACAGATACTAAGCAGCCACTGTGCCCGGCAGCGTATTTTGCTTAGAGGACTCCAAATTCAGGGACAGAATTTCCTGCAGTCTAGTGAGTGAGGAACAGGCAACCAGTTAAGGGGCAGCCATTGCAGATCCTTGTAAGTGCTTCGTGGTCTCAGCATCACTGGGTACCAGCGTCCTGGTACAGTATAGCTTTTGCAGTGTGGAGGTCACACACACACACACACACACACACACACACACACACACACACGCATGCACACAACCTAGGCATAGCAAAGCGTCCAATAGCTGACACAAGTAATAAAACTAGAGATATGATTCCCAGGAGTTTGTTGTGCCTGGTACATGGGACACATCTCTTTTCTTTTCTTTTCTTTTTCTTTCTTTTTCTTTTTTTTTCTTTTTCTTTTTCTTTT
>NW_022196905.1:222036238-222055670 GCF_008632895.1 Mastomys coucha
AAAAAAAAAAAAAAAGGAAAAAAAAATCACAGGGTAGCATATAAGTTCATAGGCCTGGAGACCATGGGAGCTGCTTCGGTGGGCTGGAGCTGGAGAATTCTGGAAAAGGCTTTGCCAGGCATAGGAACTGGGTTGCTCCTGGGCCAGGGAAGGGGGGATGTGGGGTTCTGGAGGCATGGCTCAGGGGAACAGCCCCTGCTCAAAATCAGTGAGAGGTAGAGGAGGGGGCGTGCCTCAGCAGCAGAGTACCTTCCTTGTAGATAGAAGGTACTGGTTTCTGTTTCCATCACTTGCAAACAGTAACATTCCATGAAGAGATGAGTTAAAGTACTGAACAGCCCACATGCGGCCTAGTCTTTGGAATCCCACAAGTACCCCGAAAAATGTGAACTCTGCCAAGTTTTCAGATGTGGAAACTGGGGCCTCATGAAGTTAAGCAGCTTGGCTTTGTCTGTGCCACTGGTGTAAGTGGCAAGGGTGGGGCTTGAATCCAGGCTCCCACGCCAAACCTCAGGATCTTCAGTTCTAATTGATGAGCCACTTATTTTCCTCAGAACAAAACCATGCAGAGGCCATGTAGACAGAGGAGGTAACTCACATGGAAAAGTTCTTGCTGGGCCAGCTGAATTTGACAGTCAGAACCCATGTGGAAGTGCCAGGCATGGTGGCTCGGTGTTGTTACCCAGCACTGGGGACATAAACAGGAAGACATGTGGGGCTCATTGGCCAGCTGGCCTAGCCTAAGTGGAGGCCTCAGTCCCAGGAGAGACCCTGTCTCAAAAAGACAAAGTAGGGCTGGGGATGTGGGCTATACCTTAGTGGTAGAGCCCTTGCCTAGCATATGGAGACCCTGAGTTAAGTTCCCAGTACAAAATAGAGTGGCACGCTAGAGAGATGGCTCAGCAAAGTAAAGGCACCTGCCGCCAAGCCAGGGACCTAAGTTTTATCCTTGGGACCCACATGGTAGAAGGAAAGAACCGATTCCTACAATCTCTGTACGCACACTGTGGCAACATAGGTGCACACAAATGTGATTTGGGTTTTTTTTGGGGGGGTGGGGTTTGAGACAGAGTCTCACTACGTAGTTCTGGTTGTCCAAGAACTTGCTGTGTTGTCCAGCCTTGCTTCAGAGTGTAATGTTTTTATGTGTATGGGTGTGTCACCAGCATGCATGTCTGTACTCAAGAGGGTGTCAGATCCTCCCTGAAGCTGGAGTTAGAGGCAGTTAGTTGTGAGCAGCCATGTGGGTGCTGAGATTCGAACCTAGATCCTTTGGAAGAGTAGGCAGTGCTCTTAACCATTGAACCATCTGTCTACCTTCAGTAAAAATTTTAAGCAAAGTAATGACTCTTGGAGACCAATACCCAGGGTTAACCTCTAACCTCCAAATGTACCTCCACATCCGTGAATGAGCACATAGGGGCTGGAGACATGGCTTAGCAGTTGAGAGTGCTGGCTGCTCTTCTGGAGGGCCTAAATTTGGTTCCCAGCATCCATGGTGGGCAGCTTCAGCTGCTTATAACTCCATATTCAGGGGATTTAGAAATGGAGTTCTGGCCTTTGCAGGCACCTACAGTCAGGTACACTACCCACACACAGACGCATACCTATGCACATAATACAAAATACAGCTTTTAGAAGGTGAGATGGATCATTGAGTAAAGGCAGGCTCCGCCAAACCTGGTGACCTGAATTTGACCTCCAGGTCCCACATGATGGAGGGAAAGAAGTACGTCAGCTAAGTTGTTCTCTGAGGCATGCACACTTACACATTGAGCAGATAAATGTAAACAAAATACTTAAGTTGATGAAAAAGAAAACAGGTGGTGGTGTACGCCCTTAATCCCAGCACTCCGGAGGCTCATCTCTGAGTTTGAGGCTAGCCTGGTCTATAGATTCAGTCCCAGAACAGCCTACATAGAGAAACCCTGTCTCCAAAACCAAAACAACAAAAAGAGTTAAGAGACAATTCACAAAAAAGCCACTCAAGAGCATTAAAAATGTATAAAAAGGCATTGGGCACCATTGATTATCCCAAAGTACAAAAGCAAACGGACTGGGAGGAAGGGGTCGGGCAGCGCCCCCTGCTGGGCACTGTGCTGAGAGCCGGAAAAGGGTCACGAAGCAGGGCGTGTGATCTGGGGAGATGGCCAGTCCTGCTCAGCCACACAGTGATTTGTCCTTGGCTGCTCTGTGCCAGCCAGCGTTCCACATACTGAGAGGTAGACATTAGTGACACAGATCTCTCCCTCAGCAGTGGGCAAAGACATAAAATACCCACCCCAGGCGAGGGGTATGGGAGGGTTCTGGACAGCAGAGGGAGCAGCCACTACAAAGAACATGGGGCAGCTAGCTCTGGCCAACTATTTGAGCAGCATGGAAGAGGCCCCAGTGGCTGAAGGGAGGGACTAAGGAAGAGCAGCCGCATGGGCATAAAGGACAGTGGGCTGCCTGGGGGACCAGAGCAGAGAAGGAAGTGACTGTTTACAAGGTCATTCTGGTGCTGTCTTGACAGGAAACTGGAGGGTAAACGGAGGCCACTTGGAGTGTGGGTGAGTGGGATGAGTAGCGCTCCAGAGTGAGGAGAATGCATGGCTGAGCAGGGAGCCCTCTCAGGAGGATGTGATTCAGCCAGCTGGGTGCCCTTCTACCTGGGAAGGCCCTCCGGAGAGGCTCTGCAGAGCACAGGCAGTTCGTAGTACACAGGTCTTGGAGTTTGGTATGGAAGCTGAGGGGAAGGATCAGGAGTTCAAGGCCAGCTTCTGCTACTTAGTGTGACCCTGCCTCAAAATAAGAGAAAGATGAATTTAGCCACGTGTGGTGATGTACACCTGTGTTCCTAGGACTCAGGAGGATGAGGCAGGGGGATCATAAGTTCAAGGTAAACCTTGGCTGTAGCACGTTTGAGACCAGCCTGAGCTACGTGGTGGGGGAGGGGGGAGGGGAAAAGGTGAAATGTCACTGAGGATAGGTGTCAAGTCCAAGGAACTCCCTCAGGGGATTGCACATGAGGTACCCTTGAGGGAGCGTGTGGCTTTTTTTTTTTTTTCTGTTTTTGCTTTGGACAATAAGTGACTTGAAAATGAAATCAGGGTCTGGGTGTGGTCCATGATTGTGGCCTAGTGTCCAGGAGGCCTGGCCCCATCCCAGCACCACCAGAAGAAAGTGTGCCACCTTCTCTTGCACCCCTTTCTCCTCCCTCCCTCCCTCTCTTCCTTCCTTCCCTCCACACCAACCACACCTTTCAGAGATGTGCTGAATCTGAAGTACTTTACTACAGGGCCTTTGCGCTGTTCCCATCTGCCTAGAGTATTCTTATCCTGGAGGGATAGTGTGTGGGAGGCCAGGGAGGGGGGGTCCTAGACATAGGATGAGGGCTTCTCTGACACCAAGCTTTTACTGCCGCTGGGTCACAAGGTTTCAAGGTTCTAAAGTATATGGTCAGCGCCAGCTGGTTTATTGTGGCTCTCATAAATAAATCAGAAAAAAAGCTTTCTTCCCAGAGATGGTCCAAAGTAGGGGTATGGCTCAGCAGGCAGCTGCAGGCTAAAGTACACCCCATTTGCCGCCTTAATACCTACTGTGTCTAGAGTGTGGCAAACAGATTGTACAGCTGACATGGTGCTCCTAATCAGGACAGGGCCTGGTGGCACATGCTGAAAGTCAAAGATACTTGCAGGCTGAGGCAGGAGGATCATAGGACCAGAAATTCAAAACTAATCTAGATACTATAGCAAGACTCTGTCTAAAAATATACAAAATGAAGCTGGGGAGGGAGGATTAAATATACCTTTAATCCCAGTGCTCAGGAGGGAGAGGCGGGTAAATCTCTGTGAGTCTGAGGCCAGCTTGGTCTACAGAGTGAATTCCAAGACAACCAGGGCTGGAATTTAAAAAATAATTAATTAATTATAAATAAAATAAGTGCATGAATATAGTTAGTACTGCCCCCTAAAATGTTTGTTTGCTAGATAGAAGGAGACAGAAAAAAGAACTAAAGGGAGAGAAGCGGCTCAGAGATAAGTGCTGCTGCTCATGGGCGAGGACCAGAGCTGATGATCTTGGGCACCAGCGTTGCTGGGGCTGCCTGGCTGCCACACTAGCTGAAGGCCGGAGTAGGGGGAGGGCAAGATCACTGAGAGGCTCTGCCTCAAAGGACTAAGGTGGGAACACCACATGCTTCCTTTGGCCTCTGTGAGCACAGGAGCACACATCCACACACAGTGGGCATATACCAGGCACACACATACAAAAATAAATAAATAAACGTGGTGGCCCACGGTTTTTTTTTGGTGGGTGCTGGAGGGTGGGGACAGGATTTCTCTTCATAGCTCTGGCTGGGTTCGAACTGTATGAAGCCAAGTAGGCCCTGAAGTCAGAGCTCCTCCTGCCTCCACCTTCCAAGGACTGAGACTTGCCGTGACAGGTGGCAAGCACGGGGCTGGAGGCGTCAAGCAGAGACAGACTGACTGACTGACTGACTGACTGATGGGCCTTGAGTGGGCTTTTGACACCTCAAAACCCATCCTCTCATGACACATTTCTCCAGTCTGTTAAGTACGAACCAGGCACTCACATATATGAGTCTGTGAGGCGTTCTCTTTTAGACCACCACAGCTTCAGTCACTAAAGACCCATGCAACCCAATCGCATTACCACAGGGCCGCCATTGCTGGTCACTCTGTCTGGGGGCAGTGCTGCTCTGGACGGTTTTACTCCAGTAATTCAATGTTCTATGAGGATGTGTCGCATGTCTCTTCCTGCTAGAACTCATTGGCAGAACTGGCCATCTGCCAGCTCTGTCCCAAGGGCTGTGACAGGGACCACACACTTTGTGCTTTGAAGGAGAGACTCAGAAGAGTTTTGTTCCCCCCCATCCCACCCATGTGTGTGTGTGTGTGTGTGTGTGTGTGTGTGTGAGAGAGAGAGAGAGAGAGAGAGAGAGAGAGACATGTGCAGGTGCAAATGTGTATGGAAGCTGGAGGACAACCTCAGGTGTCACTCCTCAGGAGCTGTCCACTTTGGGGTGTTTTTTAATTATTGCATTTGTGGGCTGGAGAGATGGCTCAGCAGGTAAGAGCACTGACTGCTCTTCCGAAGGTCCTGAGTTCAAATCCCAGCAACCACATGGTGGCTCACAACCACCCGTAATGAGATCTGACGCCTTCTTCTGGTGCATCTGTAAAAAAAAAAAAACTATTGCATTTGTTTTTTGTGCATATGTGTTTGTATGTAGGTACACATAGCCCAGTGCACACGTAAAGGTCAGATGACACCTGTAGGCTCTCTTCTTCCATGTGGGCCCAGGTGATGGCAAATTACTTTTACCCACCAAGCCATCTTGCCAGCCTCCCTTCTTGGTTTTTGAGACAGGGTTTCTCACTGGCCTGGAACTCACTACATAGGCTAGGTTGTCGTTGAGTCCTAGGGATCCTTTTTTCCTCCAGCTCTGGGATTACAAGTGCATCCTACCACATCTGTTTTTCTACATAAACCAGAGCCAAACTCAGGGTTTTTGCAAAAAGCATTAGTGACTGCAGCTGATAGAAAAATGAAAAGAAGCTGGGTGTGGTGTTTCCGTCTGTCTTCCCAGCACTTGAGAAGCTGAGGCAGGAGTTTGTGAGTTCTAGACCAGCCTGGACTACAGCGTGAGAGCCTTTCTCTGAGAAATGGAAAGCAAAGTGCCAGTGCTTTATCCTCCCTTCTGTGTGCCAGTGGGCGTGGTCAGAGCAGGATGCATCGGGGCCTCATCTGGAATGAGGGTTGAATGAGGTCACAGAGCAGGTAGTGTGGGGTTGTAATATCTCTGGGGTATCTGTGGGGTATCTCTGTTGGGATTATTACTGTGCAGTGTGATGCCGGGATGAGACCGGGCCTTCATATAAACATGAGCTCCACCATTGAGCTGCACCCCAGCCTCTGGGCTGTCTGCAGAGTCAGCTCTCTGTCTTCACATGAGCTCTGGGTGTCCAGGTCGAATCCACTGTACACAGAAAATACTTGGGCAAGATAGATGTGCTGCTATATTCCTGTAATACCATCTTCTCTGAAGTCTGAGGCAGGAGGACTGCAAGTTCAAGGATAGCCTGAGCAACTAAGAGATAACTGCCTCAAAATAAAATGTGAGAAGCAGTCTAGGCGTGTGGGTCCACATGTACAAGGCTAAAATGAAACCCCGGGAGGGAGGGAGGGAGGGAGGGAGGGAGGGGGAGTTTGTTGGTTTAGGGAGAGCCTTGGACCCATGCTCACCATGGACAGAATCATTTGTTGTTACTCTTTAAATATTACAACAGAACAAAAGTTTTCATAGCTTTAAGTGTGAGGAGCCAGCTGCAGCTCTGTGGACAATCGCAGCCAAGCAGGGGCAGTAAAAGCCTCAGCAGAATGCACACACAGCACAACTTTATATAGGCGGCAGTGTTCTGGAAGTATCCTGGCACCCTGTGCTTAGGAGCCTAGTTCACATCATCAGCTGATGATGCTCAGTGGTGGAGCGTTTGCCCAGCCTGCACCAGACCCCTGGGTCAAGGAACCCTGCTCTGCAAAACAGAACCATGTTGGTTGATGTTGATACCATGTGGTGGTGATGGGTGGCACCTAAGGCTGGTACTCAGAGAATGAAGCCCAATTCCCTTTCTGCAGGTCTCCCGACCAAGTCCCCACTTCTGGCTGCTCATGCCACTGGGACTGGGGCGAAGGAAAAAAGCACCACCTCTGGTGGAAAATGAGGAGGCGGAGCCAAGCCGGAGTGGGCTGGGCGTTGGGGAGCCCGGGCCCCTGGGTGGAAGTGGAGCAGCGGAATCCCAGGTGGGCTTGCCCCCACCTCCTGCTGCCCTTCGGCCTCGCCTCGTGTTCCATACCCAGCTGGCCCACGGCAGCCCCACAGGCCGCATCGAAGGCTTCACTAATGTCAAGGAGCTGTACGGCAAGATCGCTGAGGCCTTCCGACTACCAGCTGCTGAGGTACCAGTGGGACTAAGGTCCCTTAAGAGCAAGCCACAGGCCTGGACATTTCTTGGGAGCTGGGGCTCATGTTCCTTGATGGCCAGCAGCCCCTGAATACAGGAGGCGTGGCTACAGGGCGATACTGAGTTCCTGTCAGGCCTTGAAAGGAGACTTGTAGGTATGGGGTGTGTGTGTGTGGGGGGGTCCCAACAGGCTTTATGAGGCTTGTAATCTAGTAGGATGTGGATCTGCAGACCCACATATTTTAATTTAATTTCCCATCAGGTCCTAAGTAGCCTGTGTCCTGGTAGGTTGTGGAGGACGACAGACACAGGTGGTAGCCGGGTTTCCCTAAGGCATTGGGAGGCTTGTGCCCCCAAACACTGCAGGAGCTGGAGGGTCAAGAGCATGTTCTATTTCTCTATGAAACCCTGGAGGCATGATTCCAAGGTAGAAGCTGAGAAGCTGCAGGGAGGGCAACAGTGGGGCTGAGATTCAAGTGGAGACAGGTAGGAAAGCTGGGTGTGAGTCTAGACCCCATTCACTCCTCAGCTCACTCTACATCAAGCTAGCTCTAAGTTCTTACCAAGACAGAAATCCTTCTCGTAGCATTTGATGTACCAGGGGACCTCTCCTTGGCTCTTGGGTGTCGCCAGTCCCTAGGATAGGGATGTGTTGGGAAAGGGGACCCAGGGAGGAAGGACTGAGCATCTCGCCCTCTCTTTGCAGGTGATGTTCTGCACCCTCAACACCCATAAAGTGGATATGGACAAGCTCCTGGGGGGCCAGATCGGGCTGGAGGACTTCATCTTTGCCCATGTCAAGGGGCAGCGCAAAGAGGTGGAAGTGTTCAAGTCTGAGGAGGCTCTGGGGCTCACCATCACCGACAACGGGGCTGGCTATGCCTTCATTAAGGTGCCCGGGTGGGTGGCACACCCTTAGTCAACGGTCAGGGTCTGTAATGGGACCTAGAGTGGAGCTTCCAGGGTTGATGCCTGCCCCTCCACAGCGCATCAAGGAAGGCAGTGTGATTGACCACATCCAGCTCATCAGCGTGGGGGACATGATTGAAGCCATCAACGGGCAGAGCCTACTGGGCTGTCGGCATTATGAGGTTGCCAGGCTTCTCAAGGAGCTGCCCCGAGGCCGCACCTTCACTCTCAAACTCACAGAGCCTCGGAAGGCCTTTGGTGAGCTCTCCTTGCACCCTGGACCACCCACTGGGATGACCTTGAGCTCTTAAGAAATACAGATTGCAGTCCTGGGAACCACCAGCAGGTGGCAACCAAGCCTGCAATGCAAAATAGGGACAGCCCCACCCTACCCTAGAACTGAGTGCTGGCTGACAGCCCAGCCTGGAGGAAGTTGCCCCCACACCCGACTTCCAGGAGCCATTAGCCCAGCCAAGTGCCCCCAACCCTGGCCAGCCCCCTCAGCCTGAAGAAGTGAGGCTTGGCAGCTCCTGTGCCCTGCCCCCGTTTCTATCTGGCTTCACTGACTCTTAGGAATGGGCCTGAGGCACCCCTGGTGTGGGTAGAAAGGGCTTACCTGGGACTGAGCAGTTACACTCACCCTTCTCAATCCTCCATCCTTCAAACAGAAGCTACCTCTATTCTCTCTCCAGCCGTGTTTATGCCTGACCCCCAGCTGCCCCTCACACTCCATGCAAAGTCCTCCCTTCCTGAACCTAGCCCCTGTCCCAAGGAGCCTGCAGAACTTGGTGAGAGGTGGCTGTGCAAAGCCTAGGTACCTGAGTACTGTATTTACTGTATGCTGAAATTTCCCACCACCTTTACCTCCCACAGATATGATCAGCCAGCGTTCAGCAGGTGGCCACCCTGGCTCCGGCCCACAGCTGGGCACTGGCCGAGGGACCCTCCGGCTCCGATCCCGGGGCCCTGCCACAGTGGAGGATCTGGTGAGTGAGCCACCTTGGGCCAGTGACAGCATTCTAATTATGTGAAAGACTCTGCACACCTTTGCTTAAACCTACTCTTCCCAGCTTGGAGACCCACCATGGTCCATCGAGCCTGGGGCCTCCTCCCTGTAGAGTAGAAGTCAGTAACTTCTTGTCAGAGCAGACATTAATGATGCAAACAAAAAGCACTGCCAGGCAGGACTTCACATTCAAGGGAAGCTCAAGCCAAAAGGCCTTGTCACCAAGGACTTTATATGAAAATATATGAAAGCCAGCCCAGTGTGCCAACGTCCCTGAATCCTAGCTACCTGGGAAGATAAGATAAGATTTAGTGTTAAAAGTTTGGGCAACTTCGAATATGTCTCAATATGAGAATAATAATTTCTGGGTGTTGGGACTAAAGAGATGGCTTAGCAGTTTAGAGCACGTGTGAGTTGCAGACCACCCAGGTTCAGTTCCAAGTACCCATAGTGGGTGGCTCACAGCCATCTGTTAACTGCAGTTCCAGAAGTCCAGTGTTCTCTTCTGACCTCCACAGGCACCAGGCAGACACTTAATACACATACATATGTGCAGCCAAAACAATCCTCTACATAAAATATATAAATAACAACAACAAAACCAGTGGCTGGGGGTGCAGCGCATTGATAGAGCTGTTGCCTAGCATGAGTCCCTGTGTGCTGTCCCCAGCACTTCGGGCACCCAGTGTATCAGGTTCACAGCACTGACATCTGTTGACATTATTGTGCTGTCTTGTCCCCACCCTCCACAGCCATCGGCTTTTGAGGAAAAGGCCATTGAAAAGGTGGATGACTTGCTAGAGAGCTACATGGGGATCAGAGACACGGAGCTGGGTGAGTGGGGTGCCCATGCCTGGAAGGTGGGAGCAGGCTTCCAGATCTCACTCGGGCTGAGTTGAGCCTACCTCTGCCCATCATGCCATCTGTGCCTCCATCTTTTCTCCTCCCTGACAGCTGCCACCATGGTGGAGCTGGGAAAAGACAAAAGGAACCCAGATGAACTGGCAGAAGCTCTGGATGAACGGCTCGGTGACTTTGCATTCCCAGATGAATTCGTCTTTGATGTCTGGGGAGCCATCGGGGATGCCAAGGTTGGCCGCTACTAAGACTGGAACTGAACCTGGACCTTGAGATAATCTGGCTTGCCCTGGCTGGGGTTTCCAGAAGGGGTGCCACAGCCAAGACCTGGGCATACAGCCTAGGCTCCTAACTCAGCAGCCTGGGAATGGCATGGGGTGCAAGTGCCCTGTGGTCCTGGCCCCACTCCAATTAGTACCACCACGGTGCCCAGCCTGGTTGGGGTCCCCAGCCAACCCCTGTTGGTTCCCCACCTACCTCAATAGAGTAAGTGCATGGGGAGGGACCAACACCCTGGGCAGTCACCTCTGTCCCCAACATTTTTCCACCATCAGCTGGCAACTGCCCCTTCTGTCCCCCTGGGCCTCGGTACTCTTCGGGGCCATGACCTCCCTACTTTACTTTTTTTGCTTTGTTTTGGTTTTTTTGTTTTTTTCAAGACAGAGTCACTATGTAGCTCTGGCTGTTCTGGAACTCATTCTGTAGACCAGGCTGGCCGTGAACTCACAGAGATCCACCTGCATCTGTGTTCACAGTGCTGGGATTAAAGGCGTGCGTCAGCACTCCCGCTCTCACTGCTTTCTTAACACCAGAAATGCAGAATGGCAATAATGCCTTCCCTTGGGCATCTCCCGCCTGAGAGGAGACCCCTTGGTCAAGTTCCGTCACCTCCCCTTTGAGTGGACACTGCTGTGAACCCTGGTTTCTTGTCTTCTTTAGACAATGAGGAGGGAGGCAGTGGGCTTTTGTAACCACACACACTCCCTTGGATATAGAGATTTTACTCTGGGAGTTATTTGGCTCTGGGGCAGGAGGGGTGGCCAGGGAGAGAATGCAGCAGCTGAAATCTATCTCCTGGATTCCAAATTGAATTAGGAGTTGGCTGCCCCGCTGCCCCCTCCCCCAGACTGGAGGCCATCGAGTTTCCAGGCAGTGCTGGAGTCTCTGGCTTGCTTGAGGTTCAGACCTGGTTCCCCACTTACCAAGGCCTCACATAAGCTCCTCTTGTGTGAGAGCCCCTGTGTGTGGCAGCAAGGCCTGTTGCCCTGTTACTCAGGTTGTGCCTGGTTGTACTCGGGGTACAGGCATCCATGGCACGGCTCTTCACAGAGATGTAAACCTGCCAAGCTTGTTTTGACAGTCCATTTCATCCTAGGGTTTAGGGAGATCAAGGAAAGGGTGGGGTGGGACCCTGGCCAGACTTAGAGAGAAGGAAGGCAGCTGGAACAAGGGGAGCCAGGCCAGAGGTCTCTCTCCAGCACCCAGTAGGAATGTTTGGGGTGAGCCCAGCAGAGATGCTGCAGGAAGGCTGAGTGGGGCTGGCTCCCTGGTATCAGACAGGTGATGAGTATCCTGGATACAGGACAAAAGCCCTGCAGATGGCTACTTGCCATCCCTAATCACAAGCCCGTTTTCAGTGCTGATAGTGGATGCTAAGGATGTGCTCTATCACTGAACCCTAAGTCCTATACCAGGGTCTTGTGTGTCTGCTGGGACCATGTGTAGTGGATGGTTGGTAGCCAGGTTGAACCAGAGGTGTGACTATTGTGGGTCAGCCTTGGGTGCTGAGTTTCAGGGAGCTGTGTTCAGTGTGTGCATGGGTCTCTGGTGTATTCTTGTTTTGGGGGGAGGGGGTCAGGATAAATGGCTAGGCCTTAGAGATGTGATTATGTGTCTCAGGACAAGTTCTCAGGGTCCATGGGCATTGGTTTGAGGGGGACTACAGCAGGAAGTGTGCTCTGGGGCTGGGAACATACTTACAATGCCAGTGAGATTTACACTGAGTGCTGAGGTGTGGGCAAGCATCAATTTCAAGGGGTCCACATGGGGTTGGGGGAGATGTTACAGTCAGCAATGATAAGTGCTATGCAGTGTTTACTTCCCGTTATGACAGCTGACAGTGGCTGCATGTGCCCCTTTTCAAGACATAAGGTGAGACATAGCTATGGGTGCAGGATTAGAAAGACTCAGGTGTCCTATGAGTTGCTTACCTTCCCCTAAGGCAGCATGCCGACCACAGCCTGGCTCCCCTGAGCCATTTAGCCACCTCCCTTTTCCTAGGACGATTCCCTGTTGCCTTCTCTACGCTGCCTACCTCTGTCCAACTGTGAAAACCATAAAGGCAAGGGTAGAGGCATTGCTAGCTCTCATCACACTCAGGCAACTCCCAATGAAGACAACACCCCCACCCACCCCCACACCCCACCCACCCACCCCCACGAGAGCTCATAGCCCTCCCAGCCCGCCCCAGGCGATGCTCACATTTTCCAGTGTTTAGATTTTATCCGCTTTATTAATGAGGCGGGCAAGAGGCCCGGGTGAGGGTGTGGGGGTTTGTTCCTGCCCCGCTGAGAGGAGGGGGTCACAGAGACCAAACCAATTCAGAGAACCTCAGTCCTTGGCTGGAAGGAGCTGGGCCCAGTTGTCCTGACGATTGGCAGCAGTAGAGGTTTTGCCCACTCAAGGCTCCCAGCCCCAGAGGGCAGATATGCATGGGGTGGAGCAGCCCCTGGAGGCCAGTGGAGTGCGGGTGGAGGCGGCACAGAGCCGAGGAGGAGCCGCCCCAGGAAGAGGGAGCGGCCTGCCGGGAGCCAGGGAGTAGCTGGAGCGGGCAGCAGGAGCCAAGTTCCAGGCCATGGGGACCCTGCATCCCGAGCAGCACTGGGTAAGAAGTTGGGACATTGAGGATGGCAAGCCAGAGAAGGCTAGCTGTAGCCATCCTGCTCTCTTGCTGTTTAATGGCTCTCAGCCCTAGGCTGTCTGTCTCTTCTCAACTAGAGAATGAAGGACAAACCAGAGGCTGGTTCAAATAGGGGTATGGGATGGGCATCTGAATGAGGCAATGCCAGACTGGTGAGAGAGGGCAACAGAGATGGGATTCTGGAAAAGAAGTGGGCCCATGGGGTCTGAGAGCACCATAGAGATCAGAGATGGGTTCGGGATAGCAGGGGTCTGTGGGGACAAAGGACCACGGAGATGTGGCATAGAGGCCTTGGGGCACAGGAAAGGGTCTATAAGTGTAGAGATGGGTTGTTTGGGGAAGAGATGAAACTGCAGATTGAGTCAGTCTCTGGAGACAGGCACACTGCCATTGGAAGAGATGAACTATAGTGGTGGAGGTGCCAGAACACAGACATCAAGGACAGAGTTAAAAGGTGACGACCAAAGCTGGTCATGGTGGTGTGAACCTTTAATCCCAAGACATAGGAGGCATAGGCAGGTGGAGCTTTTGAGTTTAAGGTTAGCCTGGCCAGTTCCAGGGCAAGCCAAGGAGACTTCTGAAAAGGGAGAGAGGGGCAGGCAGACATGAGGGATGAAATATGGATCAGAAGCGGGTGAGGGTCATGGACCAGGAAACTGATGGGGTGGAAACTAGGAGGTGGGGGTGGGGTGGAGAGGAGGACAGATACTGGGGACCTGTGCCAGGTCAGTCAAGACCCCCAGCAGATATGAGGGCAGAGTGAAGCCACATGCAAGAGATGGGGGCAGTAACAGGTGAAGTAGGATCCGAAATGGAGCAGCCAGAGTCATGTGGCGGTGCCATAGGCACAGAAGGTTGGGACCCCACCTCACTGTGCCCTCTTCTTATCTACGCAGCCCTCTTGGCCACTGATATGAGCCCCTACGGGCTTAACCTGAGCCTAGCGGATGAGGCAACGTGTGCAACACCCAGGGTCCCCAATACATCTGTGGTGCTGCCAACTGGCGATAACGGCACATCACCAGCGTTGCCTATCTTCTCCATGACGCTGGGTGCTGTGTCCAACGTGCTGGCGCTGGCGCTGCTGGCCCAGGTTGCAGGCCGAATGCGGCGCCGCCGCTCGGCTGCCACCTTCCTGTTGTTCGTCGCCAGCCTGCTTGCCATCGACCTAGCAGGCCATGTGATCCCGGGCGCCCTGGTGCTTCGCCTGTATACTGCGGGACGTGCGCCTGCTGGCGGGGCCTGTCATTTCCTGGGTGGCTGCATGGTCTTCTTCGGCCTGTGCCCACTTTTGCTTGGCTGTGGCATGGCCGTGGAGCGCTGCGTGGGTGTCACGCAGCCGCTGATCCACGCGGCGCGCGTGTCCGTGGCCCGCGCACGCCTGGCACTAGCCGTGCTGGCTGCCATGGCTTTGGCAGTGGCACTGCTGCCACTAGCACACGTGGGTCGCTATGAGCTACAGTATCCTGGCACCTGGTGTTTCATTAGCCTTGGGCCTCGTGGAGGCTGGCGCCAGGCGTTGCTTGCCGGCCTCTTTGCTGGCCTTGGCCTGGCAGCGCTCCTTGCAGCACTAGTGTGCAATACGCTCAGCGGCCTGGCGCTCCTCCGTGCCCGCTGGAAGCGGCGTCGCTCTCGACGTTTCCGAGAGACCGCAGGTCCCGATGATCGCCGGCGATGGGGGTCCCGTGGGCCCCGCTTGGCCTCCGCCTCGTCTGCCTCATCCATCACTTCAGCCACAGCCACCCTCCGCAGCTCTCGCGGCGGCGGCTCCGCGCGCCGGGTTCACGCACACGACGTGGAAATGGTGGGCCAGCTCGTGGGCATCATGGTGGTGTCGTGCATCTGCTGGAGCCCCCTGCTGGTGAGGGGCGCAGTCGCTCCTCAAGCCAAACTCTTTTCTGCCCCCTCTTGGGCTCTGCCCCCTTAACACCACCCTGTCCTGCAGACAAAGCCTGCCCCTGTGCTATACGGGACCCTCTCTTTGCAATCTCCGTAAACAGTCTCACTCACTCAAGCTTTTCAGTCCACTTTCTATGTCCCTCCGCTCCGTCCATCCGCTCCTACTTCCTCCCCAGCTCTTTGACCTTTGAGTCCTATGTGTGTTGGGGTACTGGGCCTTCTCTAGCTGGATGCTCCGCAGTCACTGATGACTTTTGCTTAGTCACTCTCCTTCCCGTACAGATCCTATTTGCCCTGCATGGCTCGCCCCGGCATCCTGACCCTCCACCCACCCCTTCTCTCCCATCGGCTCCACTGCTCACACCTGCTTTTCCCGCAGGTGTTGGTGGTGTTGGCCATCGGGGGCTGGAACTCTAACTCCCTGCAGCGGCCGCTCTTTCTGGCTGTACGCCTCGCGTCGTGGAACCAGATCCTGGACCCGTGGGTGTACATCCTGCTGCGCCAGGCCATGCTGCGCCAACTGCTTCGCCTCCTACCCCTGAGGGTCAGTGCCAAGGGTGGTCCAACGGAGCTGGGCCTAACCAAGAGTGCCTGGGAGGCCAGTTCACTGCGTAGCTCCCGGCACAGTGGTTTCAGCCACCTCTGAATGTGCCCAGAAGCTAAGCCAAATCATTCCGGGCTGGGCTCAAGGGCATAGAGTCTCAAACTCAGTGTCCCTAGGGCGCTGCGTCCAGTGGGTCCGCAACACTGTCACTGCACAGGGGTGAAAGAGGCTCCACTGGGGACGAGTACAGTTCTAATGTTAGTCACGCGATGGCACGGATACATGGGATGCTCCAAACACCAGAGGTGGGATTCCCCAGGCCAGCAGCTTGAAGAGCATGCGCACAACACTGCAACCTTAGTTCTAAGATTGGGGCTCTCCATAAACAGAGCAAAGTTTTAGTTTCACTTCTCATCTCCGTCGCCACAATAGACTTTTGCAACCGTTCGGTTCATTTTGGTCCCTAACTATCCCAAGAATCCCAACCCCTTGAACCCACACAGCCTTAAAACCCCAATGCTCCCCAACACACTCCTGAGCCTACTACTGCATGTTCCCATCTTGACCTTTCACTGAGCCTCTAAGAGTCTGCTTTGCCTCTGTCACTGACTCCAATCACACTCCATCCCAGATTGCACACAGAGGCTGAAAATGCATGTATGGAGTAAACCCCAAAGGCTCTTTTTAAAAACCAAGAACTCTTGGGCAAGGCAGGGGCTTGGGGCTAGTTGCCTCCCGCCACAAAGTCGAAATCCCGGAAGGCTGCCTGCTCTGCAGCTGTGAGGGGCCGTGCATCCCGGGGAGGACTCAGTGTGGGAGCCTCCCCAGTGAACTCCTCATCGAAGTTGCTGACATCTGTGCGCCCCGAAAGTGTAGGCACGAAGGGTGGAGGCAGGCGACGGGCCAGCAGGACATCCCAGCCCAGACTCTGTGGAGAGGGGGAAAGAGACAGTCATGATGGAGGTTGAGGGGTATGAAGGGAAGTCTAGAGATCAGCAGGGAGCAGACCATATGCAGAGGGACTGGGAACTCAGATAAATCAAGGGAATAGTTCAGGGTAGTCCTGTAATGATGCTATGGGCCCAGAGAAGCAGTGGGAGTGATGATTAAGGGAAACGAAGGGTGCAGACAAACGGACGGAGGTAACATTTGAGAGGAATCGTGGTGGCTGTGGAGGGGAAGGCAACAAAACTCTTTAAGATACAGCTACTAGATTTGGGGTGGGAGTGAACCGGGACTGGGAAGAATGCTCAGGTCCTTGGGTGACCCAGTGGATGGGGAGGGTCCACTCACCCTGAAGAAAGGCTGTTTTTTCACATCTTCTGCATCACGCTCAGTGGATCCCAACCTCCGCTCTGGGTTCCTCCGCAGTAGCTGTGAGAGGGCACACAAATCAGTCTGATTCCAGTCCTGAGACCCCTTCCTAGCATCCCTTCCACTAGGTGGTGGAGGTGGGAGGTGTACCTACCCTTCTCATGATGCCGATGGCCTCCGCAGACAGGAAGCGGGGATAGCGAACTTCATCATTGACAATGCTGTCAAATACCTCTTCCTCATCGTCCCCAGGAAATGGAGACTGTGGGACAGAGAAAGCCGGGTTTCATAAGATCCCACTTTTAGCCATCCATACACCCAGCACTATACCAAAGGGCCCCACCCTCCAGGAGCACCCCTGTACCACTGCTGGCTTACAGGGGGTAAGAATCCCACTTTACAATTACAGAAACAGATTGGAGATCCAGATCATGCTTCACATGGCAGGAGCAGATTCTCATCTCACTCTGAGGCATATGCATGTTCTCTACAGAGAACAGGCAGCCTGGGCCTCACCTCTCCAACCAACATCTCATAGAGCAACACGCCCAGTCCCCACCAGTCCACTGCTCGTGTGTAGGATGTGTCTGTGAGCACTTCCGGCGCCAGGAACTCCGGAGTTCCGCAGAATGTGCTGGTCCGGTCCCCATAGCCCATCCCTGGGTGGGGTGGAGAGCAGACCAGTGAGCCTATAGTAGCTAGGGGAGTAGGAGCATGAGATACTCCAAATATCCATCCAGCCCTACCCCAAATCAGTATGGGGTGACCCAGGTGGGGCCAGAGCTGGTGAACTCTCCTGAAACTGCTAGGGTGAGCAGGTGGCTGACAGCAAAGCCCATAGAGAAGAAAAGGTCACCTGACCACCTAGGTGCAACTGCACCAGAGGGTAGCCCACCCCCTATTCCTCTCATCCCAGGATTGCAGCCCCTCACCCTCCTTGCAGAGGCCAAAGTCTGCGATCTTGACGTAGCCCTCAGTATCCAGGAGCAAATTGTCCAACTTCAGGTCCCTGGGGAATGGGGGTGTCAGGGGATGTAAAGAGGGATGACTGGGTAGGGATCGGGGCTCTGTGCAGAGCTTGACCATGTCCAGTCTGTGGGCAGAACATGTTCTCATGTACACACCTGTAGACAATCTTGTGTTCATGGAGGAACTGCAGTCCCAGCACCACACAGGCCGAATAGAAGCTGCAGAGATGCATAAGATCACACAAGTCTGGTTCCATAGGCACCAAAGTCCCTGACCCCTGGGATCCCAAAGCTGTGTAGGAGGAAGGCCTGAGGTGGAGGGTAGGAGGTAGGGCAGAGAGGGGGGGGCCTCAGGTGGTGTGCAGAGAGAGGCATGGCGCTGGGATAAAAACTCACACAGCCCGAGGCTCTGAGAACACATCACTATGGATGTGCAGCATCAGGTCTCCACCCGCTGAGTACTCCATCACAAAGCACACATGCTCTGGGGTCTGGAAACAGCCGAAAAGGTTCACCAGGAAGGGATGTCCTGCCCTGGTCACAGCCGCCAAAATCCGCTTCTCACACATCAAGCTGGGCAGGAGGCAGAAGTCAGAGAGCCCAGCTGCCCTGCCCTACACCCGTGCCCTCCAGGGATCACTCAAGCTATCTGTTAAGTTGCACTGCTCTGCAACTTTGAGCAATTGGATTAATTTCTCATTTTGGGAAATGGGTAAGGAGTCTGAGCCCATGCTGGGGACTGCTTGGGAACCAGCAGGCCTGCTCATCAGGCCCGGTGTGAGGACTAAAGCATGGGGTCTGATCGGTGATGGAGACGCTTCCCTGTCTGTGAGAGGCACACGACTGCAGCAGCTGCAGCGGCACCAAGCATCAGGACAGAGGCGCCTTAAGACAGATGCAACTGGGCTTCTACAACCCAGATTAATAAATAAATTCTTACTTATTTGAGCTTTTGTTCCTGGTTATTAAAGTTCCTGGTCATTAAAAAGGGAAGTCTAGGGACAGCCTGAAGCCTCCACAGGGATCAAGAACTGTGAAGAATTCTTTGACTAGACCTTCTCTTTAATGTACCAGACAGTCGTAAGAGGATGAGATCCACAGGCATCTGTAGGATAGATCAGGAGGCTAAGTTCTAAGGAAGGCCTGCCTTTCCCAGCATCTGGAAACGCACCTGTTAAGAGGCAGGATTGTAACCTAGGACCCTGACCCCAAAACTGAGGCAGTTCCAAGACCTGACATTTGAGTCCTGGAACTCCTGCCTATGACTGTGTGACCACTAGTGGGTTGTTAAACCATGAGCAGAAAGGGGGACAATCTCAGTATTCACTCTGGAAAGGAAGGGGGTCACGAATGAATCACAGCAACTGCTTCCTATGTCAGTACTCACAGGCAAGAGGGGTGCAAGTTCTAGTCCATGAATCCCTCTCACCGGAGTGCTCAGTAGAGGACACTCTTGGTCTGTTTTCCAAAAATTCCCAAGGGTCAGGGCAGGACCTCACCTCTCAACCTCATCTCGGGCTACAATGTCACCTTTCTTCAAGGCTTTGATGGCAAAGAGCTCCCCACTGGAGCGGAATTCAGACAGCAGCACCTGGCACACAGTGGGCAGAGGGGCCTTAGTGGACAGCCTAGGCCCTTGGGGTAAAAACTCTGAGCCCTTAAGTCCTCCCCTTGGATCACCTTTCCAAAGTGACCCCGGCCAAGCACTGCCAGGAACTTGAAGTCCTCAAGTGTCAGGGGCGACTTTCTTAGGAGGCTGTGGAGAAAGAGAGCTCGTGGGGACTTGGAGAATGTGCAGGGTACAGGTAGGGCTAGGAAGGGGTATCACCTGCACAGGCCAGGGCCTGGAGTCTCCTGGGTCTCTGAAGGCAGCTCTGGAGAGGTGGTGGATTCATGGGCTGGAGAACTCTGTGGTGCAGAGGTCACAGTAGCCATAAGTCAGAGCTCATGAGCCCCAAAAGCCAAAAGGGCCCTGAGCCACACACATCCCCTCCTTCTCACCCTGAGACACACACATCCCCTCCTTCTCACCCTGAGACACACACA
>NW_022196905.1:222055708-222085514 GCF_008632895.1 Mastomys coucha
ACCCTGAGACACACACATCCCCTCCTTCTCACCCTGAGACACACACATCCCCTCCTTCTCACCCTGAGCCATACATATCCCCTCCTTCTCATGACTGCTTCACGCCTTCCTCCCCAGGACCACCTTCTTCTTAGCTTGCTTTGCCTTCACGTAGGTAGCACAAAATAGACCTAAGCATTGTGTATGCTTCCCCAGCACGGTGCTTTATTTTCTTTGAGCAGACTCTCACCAAACTGCCCAAGCAACCCTGAACTTGTGTTCTTTCTGCCTCAGCCTGCTGGATAACTTGGCCCCCAGCCTTGCACTGGGCCCAGGTCCTCCTCCCTCTGTAACCCTTTCTGAGGTATCACTTATACGTGGATCAGCTGACTCCTGTGTTAAAGAGCAGAAATCCTCAGCACACCTTATCTTGTCTCATTTTCCTCCCAGAATACTGCATATTTAAATATCTTTTGACTATTTATTTAATTTACTAGTTTTAGCCTGCACAGACTAATGGATTGATTGATTTATAATGCTAGGCATGGAACCCAGGACTTCATACCTACTAGGTGAACACTCTGCTATAGGACTTCATCCCAGCCTACTCATACCACATGAACATATGACTGAAAAAAATCAGGGCCTGGGGCAGCCTTGGCTCAAGAAAAGGAAGGTGCTGACTACACCAAGCCTGTTGGCCTGAGGTAGATCTCTGGAATCCACAGGTGGAAGGATAGAATCAACTTCTGCAAGTTGTCCTCTGATCTCCACATCTGAAGGTGTGGCACATGTGCACACCCCCGAGAAAAAAACATTTAAACACCTAAATTGAAACAAACAAAAGACTCAGGATCTGAGGGTGCAGCTTTGTGGTGTAAGGCTGGCCTCGCTGGCCTCGAGACCCTGGCTTCCATCTTCCTTCCTTTTCCAAATAAAGAAAAGGAGCCAAGTAGCCAGCGCAGCCAGGCAGTGAGAGGCTGGGGAGGGATGATCAAAAAGGAAAGAAAACTGGGTCTGCAGCAGGGCGTGGTGGGTGAAGTGCCTGCTGCCAAGGCTAACAACTGGAGTGTGAGCCCTGGGACTCACAAGGGGACGGAGAACTGATCACTACACACACTGAGCACCACACACTCACACAAAATAAAGTGAATGGTAATACAGCATAGTGGCACATGCCCTTAATCCTATCAGTTAGGAGGGAGAAGGTAATCTCTGTAATTTCAAGGCCTGTCTAGTCTATATAGTGAGTTCTAGGATAGCCAGAGCTACATAGAAAGGCCCTGTCTCAGGTAGATAAGATAGGTAGTAAGTAGGTAGACAGACAGACATATATAGGTAGACAGACATATATAGGTAGACAGACAGACAGACAGACAGACTGATAGATGTAGGTAGGTAGGTAGGTAGATAGAAAGGAAGAAAGGAAGAAAGAAAGAAAGAAAGAAAGAAAGAAAGAAAGAGAGGGAGGGAGGGAGGGAGGGAGGAAGGAAGGAAGGAAGAAAGAAAGAAAGAAAGAAAGAAAGAAAGAAAGAAAGAAAGAAAGAAAGAAAGAAAGAAAGAAAATAAAAGAAAAGGAAAAGGAACACTGTATCTGGCAAGGCTGCTAACAGGACAGCCACCGTGCACTGGCCTGAGCCCAGCGATGCTGATCACCGATGGGCCAGGCTGTGGCCTGCCAGAACTAGAAATGGTTGGAGGGAAAAGGAAAGGAGTGTGTGGTAACCCACACCAGCTCTGTCTGTGGCATGGCCTCCTTGGCTGTCGCCACCCAACCATGCAGCTCTCAGCAGGCTCACAGAACAGAGTCAATTCCTTGTTTCTTTACAAAACACATCCATGAACACAGAACTAGAGGATGTTCATGACTGCTGCACCCCCACTTCTTTTGGTAACCCCTAGCAATACAGTAGCATAGTTTGTCCTTGATATAAATTGTAGGTTTTTCCTTTGTGTTTTGGATCAACAGCTCCCTAACTGAACTTAAGACCCACTCCTTAAGAGGGAAACATGCCAGGTACTGGAAACCTAGCCAACTACCCAGGATTAGTGAAGTCATGGACCTTAGAAGAGGACCGACAGCCATCACTTTACTAAACCAGCCACAATTCTTAACTACACTCTACATATTTATGGTCACCAGTGGTTTTCAACCTGTAGGGCAGGTCAAATGTCCCCCCCCTTTTTTTTTGTTTTTTTGAGACAGGGTTTCTCTGTGTAGCCCTGACTGTCCTGGAACTCTGTAGACCAGGCTAGCCTTGAACTCAGATATCTGCCTGCCTCTGCCTCCCAAGTGCTGGGATCAAGGCATGCGCCACCACTGCCCAGTTCAAACAACACTTTAACAGGGACCACATAAGACTATCACAGATATTTACATTATGATTCATAACAGTAGCAAAATTACAGTTGTGAAGTAGCAATGAAAATAATCTTATTTTTCACAACATGAGAAACTGTATTAAAGGGTCAGCATTGGGAAGGTTGAGAACCACTGCCTTATACCCACAGATAAAAGTGGTTCTCACCGGGTAGTGGTGGTACACGCCTTTGATCCCAGCATGTGGGAGGCAGAGGCAGGCAGATTTCTGAGTTCAAGGCCAGCCTGGTCTACAGAGTGAGTTCCAGGACAGCCAGGGCTACACAGAGAAACCCTGTCTCGAAAAAAAAAAAAAAAAAAAAAAAAAAAACCAAACCAACCAAACAAAAAAAGGTGGTTCTCATCCCTCATCAAGGAAACTTCTCTCTGCAATAGATGGAGACCACCAGAGAAAACCATACTCAGTCAAAATGCAGAAGTGTGGAGCTAGAGAGATGGCTCAGCAGTTAAGAGTACTGACTGTTCTTCCAGAAGGCCTGAGTTCAATTCCCAGCAATCACATAGTGCCTCACAACCATCTGTAATGGGGATCTGATGCCCTCTTCTGGTGTGTCTGAAAACAGCGACAGTGTACACACATATATGAAATAAATAAATAAATAAATAAATAAATAAATAAATAAATCTTTAAAATAAATGCAGAAATGTGGAGCACAGTCCAGTGGATACATCTACAAAACACTTCCATACCTAAGGCTTAGAGAACACTGAAAGAGGAAGCTACACCTGTCCATCTCAACAGCATGACTGTCCAAATGAGCTGGTCAAGGACAATAATAACAGATATGCCACAGTGGATGGGGAAAAGCCCACGAGGCCCAACCCTTCTGAAAGTACTACAACCAACTAAAGTATGCTTCAAGTTAGAGAGGCTCTTCCCAAAGGAAAAGCATACTAATTGATTATCCAGAATTAAATGGCCAGGCTTGAAAACATACAGAAAAGTAACATTATATACATTGAGCAGGATGCATATAGGAATATATAAATATTTATACAAACTTAGATACATGCAATAGCAATTAACAAAAAAAGAGGCCATGAATTTGACATAGAGGAAGAAGGGGTTCACAGGATGACTTGGAGAGAGAAAAGCTATATATTATAATCTCTAAAACGAGAGAAAAACATCCTCTCCCTCTATAAAATCTGCTCCATAGCCGAGGTGACCTTCCGTTCTGGACCCCCCGTCTCTGCTCTCCAGTGCAGGAATCACACGGCACCTCTGCTCTCCAGTGCAGGAATCACACGGCACCTCTGCTCCCCAGTGCAGGAATCACACGGCACCTTTCTGCCCTCTTTTACCTGCTCACACTTTATGTTTCTTTTGTTCTTTTCTTTTTTCAGCCCGGGATGGAGCCCAGAGCTGCAAGCACACTGCTCAAGAGCTCTGCTAGTGAGCAAACCTTTAGTCTCCAAGCGCACACACCAGCTTGGTTTCTGAGACAGGGTCTTGATCTAGCCTTAACTGGCCTAGAACTCACTGTGTAGTCTAGTCTGGACTCAACCCTGCCTTAGCCAGGCCACTGCTGGGAAGACAGGCTGCTGTCCTCTTGCCTAGCTTCCACGCTGATTATTTTTAAGCGGGTACAGAAAATAGGGAAGGTGCTAGGGATGTAGTTGTCAGAGCACTTGCCTAGCATGTAGAAAGCCCTGGACTTCTTCACCAGTACCCTATAAACCCGGCCTGGTAATCCTAGCATGCAGAGGACTGAGGCATTCCAGAGTTCAAAGCTTGAAACTATACTCAACAAAAACAACCAACCAACCAACCAGCCTTGTTCTCCTGGATGATCTTGGGTTAGCATCTGGAGGTTTCTTGAAAAAAAAAAAGCAAGTCCCCTAAGGTCCCCTGCCCAGAGAGGGTGGTGCACACTCACCAGGCTACATGAGGTGGAAGGCAGCCCTTGTGGGCTCTTCTGGGATGAGCTGTCTGAGTCAGCACCGAGATTCAATTTCTCCATGGATATGTCTCTGCAGAAGAGGGAGGAGAGAGAGTTGGGAAGCTAAGACTCTAGGAAACAGGAGCGACCGTGAAGCACCTCTGTCCCCTGCATGCTGGGATTACCAGGCCCAGTTTATAGGGTACTGGTGAAGAAGTCCTGGGCTTTCTGCATGATAGCCACGCTCCTTCCTTACCCAGTGTGCCGGATTTCAGTGCCTGGAGATGCATTGGGACTGAAGGTGCCAGTAGTCACGGCGTTAGGGATGAGTCTCCGGAGCAGACGCACCCAAGTCGCCACATCAATGTTCATCTGTCTGGCACGCTGAAATGCCTTCCCTGAAGTAGCAAGGGTAGGGTTACCCATCCATGAATCCGGGGTCCCTGGATGTCCAACCCTCACTCACACTCTCCTTACCTTGCTGCTTGGAGAAGATTTTTTTCTGCCTTTGGAGCCTAGGGATCCGCTCAATGATGGGGTTACGAAAAGTGACCTGTAGGGACACACTCCACTGCAGTGGTCGCAGGAATAGATGCACACACAACCTATGTGTGAGGCACCATGACACCAAGCATCCCTGAGGATAAGTGACTTGGCTCTAGCAGAGCCAGACACTGGCAGTGACTATGCACAGGAGGGTCAATGACTTCCACTCATGGATTCACCCAGCAATGGTTTCACAGACTGTTGGGAAGCAGGGGCTTCACAAGGAAGGGTGTCACTGCAAGAAGCAGGTCTCTAGCTGCCAGACCTACTTCCTTCTCCTTCTGTCTCCCTGTCAGCATGTGAACAGCTCTACTTCCCGGCCTACTTCATCACAAGCCCAGAAACAATGGAGTGAACGGCTAAAACCCTGAAACCATGAACCCAAAGAAACCTGCTTCCGTTAAGTTGATTTCTCCCAAGTATTTTGTCAAGCAGCAGAAAGCTGATGAGCATGAAGAGGAGGTCAGTACACTCACTGTCTGCCCTCAGAAGTACTGTGCTGAGTTCTCCTCACCGTGACAGAGTGCCTGACAGAAACAACTGCAGGGGGCGCCAGGGGCAGGGGGAGAGCTCTGTTCTGGGCATAGCTGAGGGAATACAATCCATCATGGAAGGAAGACATGGCAGCTCCGGCAATGGGGTCCACAGTGGCAGAAGACTGAAGCCCAGGTACATCTCAGAGGACCAGGAAACAGAAAGCAGCAGGACTTCAGGCCTGACAATAATCCTAGTGTGACACTTCTCTCAGTGAGGCACTGCCTCCTGAGGGCTCTGTTTCCTCTCAAAAGAGCCACCAGCTGGGGAGCAAGTGTTCAAACAGCAGAGCCCTCATGGGGACTGAAAGAGTTAAACTCAGTTGTCAAGTTGACTACCTAGGAGACCAGCCTCCAGGCAGGGAGGGGTTAGGGAAGACCCTCCAAAGCTATGAGAGGCATCTTTCCCTGGGTAGGGGTCCTAGACAGTATGGAGGGGAAAGCAAGTTGAGCACCAGGCACTCACCACTTTGCTTCCCAGCTTCCCTTCCTATGCAGAGTGACTAGCCACTTCCTGCTCCTGCTTGACTTCCCCATCATGGTGGCTCTGAGCCAAAGAAACACTCTTTTCCTTACAATGCTTTTGTTCAGTACTTTACTACACTCACAGGGAAAAGACCTAAGACAGGAACATTCCTATTCAAATCACAACAGACTTCCATCTTGAACAGGGAGGAGACAGGTAGTCAGACCCTTCTCTGGAAGGAAGGAAGAAGTCTGCACCCACAAGACTGACATGCAGGGGGCTGGAGAGATGGCTCAGAGGTTGAAAGCACTGGCTGCTCTTCTAGAGGTCCTGAGTTCAATTTCCAGCAACCACATGGTGGCTCACAACCATCTGTAATGGGATCTGATGCCCTCTTCTGACCTGTAGGTATATATGCAGGCAGAACACTGTATACATAATAAATAAATAAATCTTTAAAAACAAAATGAAGCAAAACAAAAAGACTGACATAGAAGTCTGGAAAACAAGTCTCACATCACCTATGACTTGATTCCCAAGTATGGTCCCAGGTTGGCCACACTGGCATTATCTGGCATGATTGTTAAGCTCAGCAAAATGGCCCCGTGTATTGAAGATTTTGTCACAAGCCTGTGGCTCTATTTAGGAGATGGTGTAACCATTAGGGGTGGGTCCTAGTGGGAGGAATTGAGGTCACTGCTGTATGTCCACACATAGGATAGTGGGAACCCAGCCCCTTCCTGTGTCTTTTTGCTTCTGCATTCCATTGTGTGCACACGTCTTTTCTATGCTACTGGCATAGTGACATGCTGAGCTACAAGCCCAGATCCACAAGGCTAAGGGGCTGTGGGCAGAAACCATCGCCAAAATAACCCTTTCTCTTTCTGATTATTTCAGGTATTTGACAGAAAGATGCCTTACTTACCTGGGAACTGAGAAATATATTCTCAGAGCCCTATCTTAGACTACATCAGAACCAAGAGGATGGAGCCTAGCCCTTTGATTCAGAAGCCCCAGTGATGATGGGGCCATCCATGTGCGAAACTCATGATGACTTAGCCTAGTATTCCATCTCCAACACATACAGGTATTGATTCCATCTCCAACACATACAGGTATTGATCTCTAGACCTGGAGTGTTCCTGTGCAGATGCCATGTATGGAGATCAAATTTAAATTACGTAAATTGTCAGTGGGAAAAACTTTGGTTTCCAGTTACACTAGCCTCAGTTCAGACAGAACTGTGGCTCAGTAACAACAGCACTCCAGAAGATTCTGTCAGCTGTAGCCATACCCCGCCTGCACTTGAGTTTGTTGCTGCTGTCCTGCAATGCTGGAGATGAAGCCAGAGCTTTGAGGGTGCAAGCCCAGCACTCCACACGAGGCTCACCCAGTGCTTGTTTTTTTGAGACAGACCTCACTAAGCTGCAGTGACAGAAAGTGTTTCTGGCTTGTTTTTCTCTTTTTCAGACAAGGTTTCTCTATAGACCTGACTGGCCTGGGACACACTGTGTAGATCAGGCTGACAACAAACTCAGAGGTCTGCTTGCCTCTGCTTCTAGAGTTCTGGGATTAAAGGTTCCCACCACCACTACTGGGCTCTGGCTGTGTTTTTGGTAAGTCTTTATATTCCTGTCCTCTTGCCCATCACGTGGCTTGAGGTTGTATAACATCTAGTTTTAATGTTTGTTTAATGTATATGAGTGTTTTGCCTGCATGTATGTCTGTGTAACACATGTGAAACTAGTGACTGAGGCCAAAAGAAGGTATCAGATCCCCTAGAACTAGAGTTACAGATAGGTGTAGTGGCTATGTAGGTGTTGGGAATCAAATCTGCGTCCTCTGGATGAGCAGCCAGTGCTCTTAACTGCTGAGCCATCTCTCCAGTACCCACATCTAGTTTTATCTGAACTGGAAATGGGGCCCACGGCTTTGTGCATGCCTAGCAAGCATTCTACCCACTGAGTCCTACCTATCACCAGACCAACATGCAATTGACAAGGCACAGACTTCTGGGAGCACTGTCACATGTGGTATGTTACTGCTGATCCTTCCTTATGTGCGGCGATGTGCAGCTCCTGGCACCAATCCCAGCTTTCACGAAGCTAACCTCCCACTAAGGCTCAGAAGCATCAATTCAATCTCCCCTTGCTAGACAATCAGAGGCAAGGAGGCAGAAATCAGAAACCGGGCTGTACCTCGGCCACCAAGCAGCCCTGGGGCTCCATGTCCAGCTGCACCTCATGCCTCTCGTTGTCCAAGAAGTCCTCCAACTTCAGAAATTTGAGAGCACACAGACCCCTCTGGTCTCGCCAGAATACAGCCAGCTCCAACTCCCGAGCCTTAAGAAGAAACAGGGCCATCACTTCCTGTGCCTGCCGCCTAAACTCCCTTTCTACTTCCCATTCCCCAGCACGGCTCACCCTCTCCAGCTCCAGGGTGAAGCTCTGGTCCCAGGCATTGGGGCCGCATGGCTTCCAGGCTGTTTGCCCCACCACTGTGTTGTCCAGCTTGAGCACGGTGCTGACCTCAGCTGAAACCAGGAGAGGGCGGCAGGAAGGGGAGGGGAGGGCTTGCTTCATATTCTGTCAGAGTTCCTCAACTCCCTCAATGCTTTGCTAGCTTGCCTTTCATAATGAAGCCTTTAATTCAGACTGTGAGTTTGAGGGAAAGGGGTTGCTCATTTTTGTGCATT
Source organism: Mastomys coucha (assembly GCF_008632895.1). Lineage (NCBI taxonomy): Eukaryota > Metazoa > Chordata > Mammalia > Rodentia > Muridae > Mastomys > Mastomys coucha. Next base: position 222,064,191 of record NW_022196905.1, read on the forward strand.
TTCCCTTTGGTTTTGAGATACAATCTTACTCTAAAGACCAAGCTAGCCTAGAACTTACTACCATAACCCAGGTTGGCTTTGAATCCTCCTGCCTTAGCCTCCCAGGTTTTAGGGTTACAGGCATGGACCACATGTCAGCCCTCATTTTGTTCTTTTTTTGAGACAATGTTTCATGTATCCCAGGCTGGCCCTTAACTTCTGATCTTCCTGCTTCTACCTCCTAAATTCTGGAAGGCTTGTAGGACCACACCAGACATGCTTGTTTGTTTTTGAGACAGTCTTGTGTAACTCAGGCTGGCCCTGGGTAGTCTATGTTTTTAGGATGATTATGAACTTCTGACTATCCTGTCTCTACTTCCAAGCCTGCTGGGAGTACAGGTATATGCTACCACACTTGGTTTATTCGGTGCTGGGAACCAACCTAAAGGCTTACCCACGCCAGGCAAGCTCCACCTAACCTCTGTCCCAGCCTGGTGGACCCCTGTAAGTACAGATCCATGGAGCTCAGCACACTCACTGCTGTGCCCATCACTCCCCATCATCTCCTGTTCTTCAGATGGCTCTGAGCACTAGTTCCTGAAGATGACGATACCCTTCCCTGTTGAACACTCTCTAGCCTCTAGCACCTGTGTCCCTTCCATTTCCTGTCTCCGTGGGTCTATGGCTCTAGGACATGCTGTGAGTGGAACCAGGCCATCCTTGTTGGCTTTTGCTTCCTGCACCATGCTGTCTGTGCTACGGCATGGTTCATGCTCTCCTTGCTTTTCAGGCTGAATCCTAGCCCGCTCTTCGTGCAAAGCACCTAAGCCTGTTCTCCCTTCCTGCCACAAACTGGGCATCTAAGAACTCAAGCCCCTGCTCAGTTCTCTGATGGACATATAGAAGCTGATCTGCTACATCATGCGATTATTGCTAATTTCACCTTTATTTCTGCCAGGCTTAGGATAGAAGGAACCAAGACCTCAAATATAGTAGGCAAGTAATCTACCCCTAATCAGTGACTCCCGCCCTTACTGGAAGGTTCTAGGCAGGTGCTCTATCACTGAGTCCTGTCCATCTTCCCACTGAGAGGTTCTAGGCAGCTCTACCACTGATCCATGCCCCCAGTCTCTGCTCTACTCCCCATGATGGCTATTTCACTTTGCATTCCTACACCCAACACAGGTTCCAATTTCTCTACATCTTCTCTTACATTTATGGGTTTTTTTGTTTTGCTGTTTGTCTTGTTATTGTTTTGGTAAGTCACCCCAATGGATGTCAGATCATTTTTTATTTAATGTATACATTTTAATTTTTATTTATTTTTATTTTTATGTGTATGTGTGTTTTGCATATATCTATGTGCTATCTAGGTATGTACCTGGCACCTGAAGAGGTCAGTGTCAGGTCCCCTGGAACTGGAGTTATGGTTTTGAGCAGTTATGTGGGTGCTGGAAACTGGACCTGAGGTCTTCTTCAAGAGTACAAGTGCTCTCAACTACTGAGCCATCTCTCTGGCCCCTAATTTTTATTTTTGAATTATGTATGTGTGAGAGAGTGAAAGTTTGTACACATGGGTATAGTGAGCAGGGAAGTCAGAAGAGAGCGTCAGATCCTCTGACTGGGGTGATAGCAGTTAAAAGGCCCCTGATGAGGGCTGGGGCCTCTGCAAGCTCAGTGCACATTCTTAACCTCTGAGTCCTCTCACTAGTGCCCATACAGTGTGCAAATAGTACAGAAGCTATGGCAGCTAAGCTACCAGCTGACTCAGTTGGCTGAACCATGAATCACTTGAGCCCAGGGTTTGAGGGCAGCCTGGGCCATAGAGTGAAACCCTGGCTTTAAATAAATAAACAAATAGACAAATCAGTAAAGAAAATGCTATAAATGCGGCCACCCCGCCCACCCAGCCACCCTCTCACTCAGCCTCCTGTGGCCACTCACTAGCATTCTCTGCCTCTCCCCTGAGGCTGCTCCGTCCACTAAGGCTTCCACTTCGGCTGTAAAGGCCCCGAGCTGGGCGACTCAGGAACGGAGTGCGGCTTTCGGGGGTCCCAGATGCCCCCACTGAGAGGGGAGGGCTCCAGGGGATAGTTTCTGGAAGGTTTTTGCAGCCCACCACTCGTACTTCCAGGGTCCCTGCAGGAGGGGCAGGCTCATGGGAGGCAGGTGGGGGGGGTTTGGGGGGAAGAGAGCACAACGGGAAAGGACCTCTCCTTGTGCAAGTGGCAGCTGAGAAAGGGCAGCCAGTGGGGCTGACAGGGTGTTAGAGAGGCGGGGGTCTAAGAAGGCGACATTCGGGCAGCCAAGGGAAAGGACCGAGGCAACAGGACTGGGACTAAGATCTGATGAACTGCATGTGCTGTTGCTGAGTAGAGGAAAAAGACAGAGCCAAGGAGGAGGGTGAGGGCAATGTCTAGAATCAGAACAGAGCAAGAAGATGGGGTTGTTTGGCTGGTAGAGATGGGAATGGGGACCAGGATAAGAGGGGAAGGAGGCGACGGGGTAAGCGTAGTCAAGGCTGGGGAGGCCTAGAGATCCAGGCAAGTGGTCTCAGGGCTAGGTCCCAAGAGTGTGGTCAGTCCGGAGCCCACCTGTGAGTGGTGCAGGCTTGCTCAAGGTGCTGTAGTGAGTGGCAGGGAAGGGCCCAGGCAGTATTGCGCTGAAGGCTGCTGACGAGGCTGCAGTGAGCTCCTCCCGAAGCAGCCGCCCCTTGGGGTGATCAGCAGGCAGCTCCCCGAGGCGCCGCTCCAATGACTCCCGCAGCAAGCCCAGCTTCTGGTTAGACTCAGTCAATTTCTCCTGAGCCTGAGGCAGGAAGGCAGAAAGCTAAGGACAGGCATAGGCCCTTCTCCAAGAACCCACCCAACTTCTTCCTCAAGCCTAACCCCAAACCTACTGAGACCCACCAGGTGGAGCCTTGAAAACTAGGCTTTGCCCCTTGCTGGAGCCTGAGGCACCACCCTCATTAAAGCTTCTTGCTGTGCTCCACCTCTCATAGGCATCAGGTTAGGCCCCACCTCTCCCTGAGACTCTACACCCTGCTCCTAGCCTAGACATGCACTGATGGAGTCCTCCCTACTGAGACTTACACCTAGTGGCAGTCCATCTGAGTTACACCTCTACCCTCACCAGGACCTGTTGCCAGTGAATCCCCCTATCTCTCCTACATCCCTTAAACGCCACACTCCTAGCAGAAGTCACCTCACTGACTGCCTTGCGGTCTGGAGCCTTTGCTGCACTGAGCAGGCGCAGGACATTCTTGGCGCCTTCTGCCACTGCATGCTCCACTCGAAAATGGTGTCGTAGCTCTTCAATGCGTAGCTCTACGGCTCCCAGGTCTGGATCTCCTATGGACATGGGCCACAGGACAGTGAGACAATGCCTGATCCCAGACACACCACCATGTGCAGGTTCAGGCTCACCAAACACAGCAACCAAAGCACATCATGATTCTCGCCCTGGAAGGGATTGTCACCTTCCATCCAAATTCAGTCACTCTTACTCAAACACCATGTCTAGGGACACGGTTACCCAAGTACCTTCATAGAGATGACACACAAGCACACTGATGACCTAGGCTTAGGGACAAATATATTGTAACAGTCCCTCGACATTCCCAGGGACTAGCATAGGACAAAGGGAACACGGTAATTTACAAGGGCAGATATTATCTACACCCAGCAGCCATCACCCATACATTCAAAGACAAAACTCAGACTCTCATATGACACTGGTACCCTTCACATCCTACTGAACTTCCACCAATAGGGACACAGTAAGAAACTGAATGAGTGGAGCTCATCCCCAGCGAGATGTTATTAGAGTCAGGGGCCTCTGGGTTAGATGAGGGCACCAGGGAGCATCCCCCTTAGAGCAGTAACAGAGCTAGCTGTGTAACTCACTGGGAAATCACCTGACTGGAGTGCAGGAGGGCCTGATTCCATCCCCAGCACCAAAAAAGTAGCGTCAACAAATAAAACAAGAAACCCAAAAGACAAGCAAGGAGCTGAGTAGAGTGGGGCACACCTGGGACCTAGAAGCTGGAATCTGAGAATGAGTTCCAGGCTAGCCTGGGGTATATGAGACCCTACACCCTGCCCTCCCCCACAGAAAAGCAAAGGGGCAGGGGAGATAAAGGAGCCTGCTATCTATCAAGACTGCAGCCTGAGTTTGATTCCCAGAAGCCACATGATAGACACAGAGAACTAACTCCCCAAAGGTGACTCACTTACTAGTGCTAAGACATATGCAAAAACAAATAGGGGGAAAAATGAAACAAGAGAAAAAAATGTTGGTCATAGTAGCATGTGCTTATAATCAACCAAAGCATCTGGGAGACTGAGGCAGGAGAATTACCACAAGTACAGGGTCAGTGAGTGAGCAGGACAGATGCCCAGCCCCTGGCACCTGTGGTGACAGTTTCTAGTCTGTTCTATTTTGTCTCACCATGTAGTCCTGGCTGGCCAGGAACTCCCAAAGATGTGCCTGTTTCTGCTCCCTGAGTGCTGGGATTAAAGGCGTGTGGAATGATAGGCCTGTGTCACTATGCCTAGCTCACAGAGGCTCAGTCACCACTTCTCAGCTCTGTGCATGTGGCAAAAACCAAACATGAAAAAATGGTTATACCTGCGTGCCAATAAAACTTTCTTTACAAGGCACATGGGCTTGGTCGTGCAAGCCTATGACTCCAAACACTCACTGGTGACGGCAGGAGGACTGAGAGTTCAAGTCTGGTTTAGGCCACAGAGTGAAATCTTTTCTCAAAATAAAAAAAGAAAAAGGAAAAGTAAGGGATAGCGTGGGGGATGGAGGCAGTGGCAGGTGAGCTCTGCTAAGAGGCAGTCTGGTCTACAGAGATCAAGGTTAGCCAGGGCTACATAATGACACCCTGTCTCAAAACACAAAAACAGGCTGGACATGGTAACACACACAATTAATTCCAGCACTCAGTAGGCAGAGGCAGGAAGAGCTCTGTGTGAGTAAGAGGCCAGCCTGGTTTACATAGTAAGTTCCAGGACAGGCAGGGCTGTCATAGAAAGATCCTATCTCTAAACTAAACTAAACTAAAAGCAACTGAGGGATGGGGAAGAGAGAGATGGCTTGATTGTTGAAAAAGTTTTCTGCTTTTCCAGAGAACTCAAAGCTGGTTACCGAAATCCACAATGGATGACTCACAACCACCTGTGACTCTAGTTCCAGAGATCTGATGCCTTCTTCTGGCTTCAGAGGCACCTGCACACACACATGTACACATGCACACACATAAGCACAAATAAATCTTTAAAACAACCTTAAAAACAAGGGATAGGGTATGTTATCCCTACAGTGCCTACATAGATTTTACCATTGAAGGGTTGGGGGCATGGTTCAATAAAAACACAGGCCTAGCCAGGCAGTGGTGGCGCACGCCTTTAACCCCAGCACTTGGGAGGCAGAGGCAGGAGGATTTCTGAGTTCAAGGCCAGTCTGGTCTACAGAGTGAGTTCCAGAACAGCCATGGATACACAGAGAAACCCTGTCTCGAAAAACAAAACAAAACACAGGCCAAGTTTATAGGAGCCCCTGGATTCCATCCTAACCACAACAAAAGGAAGGATGGACAGACAGATGGGCAGAAGGAAGGAAGAAAAGAAGGAACAAACCATCCGGTGCATTTTTGTAGCATTTGGCAACAACTATCCTCACCCAAACCTTGAAGGAAACAGCCAGAAATAGACAGAACAGGCATTATGGGTTGAAGGTTGACCCTGGAAGGCTAAATGCAGGCAGCCAGTGTCCAGGAAAGGTCTTATACCTTGGGCCTCATCAGGTGCTGCCTGACTCTCCAGTTGGCCAGCCTGTAGTGCTTGTAGCGCTCGGCGAAGCTGCATGCGGATGATGTCAATCTTGGTCTTACTGTCCTGCAGCATCTGTTGGGCTGTCAACAGCAGCTTCCGGTCCTGGAGACAGACATGCAAGGTGCCAGGCAGAGTGGGAACTCAACTCTGAGCACTGACCCTGCTGTCACATCACAGAAGGTAAGAGCATTCGTGTGTGCACACAAGGACACAGATTCCCACTGTCCTGAGCCAGTGCAGTGTCAGGTAGTCCATGGGCTTCAATTCTAGCTGGGCTACCTGATAACTTAGTGTAGCTGGTCTTCCCTACTTTGTGGTTTCTTCTTATTCCCACCCTTTATCCCCTTGGTTTCAACCCCTATCACTAGATAGGAGAGAAAGAGGATAGAGGGAAGAGAGAGAAACAGTGCGGAAGGAGAGGGAGGGGGAAGGAGAGGGAGAAGGAAAGGGATCGTTGGGTCTAATGTCTCTCTTCTTTCTTCTTTGAGCATGACTACTAACAAACTGCAACCAACCCCTCTGATTGACCAACAATCGCCAACCCTGCTGATTAGGGCCCGGGCATTTATGTACCTTCTGAAAAGTCCCCAGAATTCCAAATGTCACACAATTGCAGAAACTATCTGCAGCTAGCAAAACCATGCCTCTGCTAGAGCACGAGGCAAATCCTAGTCAGCTGCTGTGGACAATCTGAAGCAGCCCCACATCCCACACCCGGGATTATAATATTTCTGTGTTTTTAAAGAAACCAAAATTCCAAAGTGGTCACTACATTTCTCCCTTCTGTTTTAAGATATTAACTGGGTGTAGTGGGAGATTATAAACAGAGACATTTTCAACAAAATAAGTGCTTTTTGGGTCAGTGGCCAAGGTTTTCAGGAGCTCTCTCCTTCTCTGTTCCAATCTTTATCAGTTTTGATAGTACCCACACCTTTTCCTTTCCTGTGGAAATAGAAGCAAATCTGCATCCTCTACACAAAACTTTCACTGGCTTCCATTCTGACGTTCACACATTCTTATAATATATAGGCTGATTTAATTCCACAGTGTTTTCTATAACCTGGTGCCTCTCTCTTGCTGAGTATTGAGGTTTTTCTGCCTGCTTGTTATTTCCTGGCTGACAAGAGGCAAAGTGCTCCTACTTTTTCTCTGTGGGGCCTCAAGACAGACCCCTGAGGTAGGCCCCAGGGCCAATTCTGGACAGTTAGAAACTGCCCTGGATAACTCTCTTGGCCCTGCACTCATTGGTCCAATGGCACTCTTGCCATATCACCTGCATTCTCCTAAAAGGCTGGGTCTTCTTTCTGGCTTATATTTAGAAAAAACATTCCATATACAAGATGCCTAGTTCACAGGTTTTTTTCAAATGACAAGATTCCCCACAATTTAAGCACAATTTAGGCATTTTGAGATATAAGACCTTTAGTGGTTTAGTCACAGTCTCTTTGCAAATGAGCGTATTTCCTGCAACTGAAGTGCCAGGCATTTTGAGACAGAACACCTCTAGCTAAAACCTGACCTATTATATTATAATGGAACATGTTAGATCCACTATTAGTCATATCCCTTATCCAATCGCCTATAGGCGCTGCTTGAACCTTTAATGGTCTAATAACTTTTTTACATTCAGTATTGGAATTTTTCATAACCAAGTCCTCTATCAATATCTGTCTTGCTTGATAGTCTGATATGGCTTTGCTCACAGCTGAGACTAATCTTTGTGGGGGAAAAAAAAAACAGTGCGGGCTTTCCCAGGACCCTGTATATAATCTTTGTAAAGAGGTGGACTTTTTCCCGAGACAGGGTTTCTCTGTGTAGCCCTGGCTGTCCTGGAACTCACTCTGTAAACCAGGCTGGCCTCAAACTCAGAAATCCGCCTGCCTCTGCCTCCCAAGTGCTGGGATTAAAGGTGCTCCACCACCGCCCAGCTGTCCCAAGCTCTTAAAGCCATTAAGCGACAACGTTCTATAGTAACACCATCAAACTGAACCTGCACTTGTATATCAGAGCACTACCCTTCACCCAGCAACCCCTCTTTTACTGCAGTCATTCCCTCACTCTATTTCGTAATTCAATATTTGCAGCTTCTTCCCTCTCCCATGTCAACCTCGGCAGCTGCAGACTGGTGTCCGAGCTGTCACCAATCCCTTCTAGTCATGGGGAATGATTCTATATTGAGTAGCACAGTTATCTAGAATTTGTTTCATATAAGGCAAGTGCATCCATAAGAAGTCATAGCCCTTTAAAATGCCTTAGCTCCATCACGTCTCGAAGACACCATCCTACCTCCCCATAACCCTGTTCCACACTGTTAGCAGGCATACGCTGGACAACTACTGGGAAAGCCAATGGTGACCTCATAAGGCCAGGCTACCCCTCCTCCATCTCTGGAAGTACAGTTGGTTCGAGGTTAACCCCTTCTCTCTAAACCAGTTCATCAGATTGTCCTCTCACTTTCCAGACTGATTCTGACCTGACTGCCCTCAGGCACAGTTACTTTCCCTCTTTCCTCCTGTGGGAAACTCCTGCTCTCAGGACTGAGCCTTTTCATTCTCTCTTCCCTGGTGCTCACCACCTCTACCCAAAACCTCTCCCATGCATGGTCATCTCCAACCCTTCAGAAGAAAGGGCAGAGTGGGCCCCTTTTTTCCCCCATTTCAGTCATTTTTTTGTTTGTTTGTTTCTCATGCCCCTCCATTTCCACTAGCAATTTTTCCAGCTGCCCAGCCAGTCCTTCAACCTTTTTCAAAACAAAACATGCAAAAAAGAAAAAAAAATATAGAAAACCCCCTCTGGGAGCAGAGCGGGAGACATCCAGTAGCAACAGCCACAATATATTTTTTGCTGGTGTCTTGAACAAACAAAATCCATTCCTTCGTTCCCTGCTTGTTCCCTCTAGTTTCCTGTTTTTATCCTTAACTTTCCATGTTTGGGCTCCACTTATAGCCTGTCTTTTGCTACTTTGTAGGTTCTTCTTTTTCCCAGCCATTATTCCCCTGTTTTCACTGCCTATCACTAGATAGGCGAGAACGATAGCGGGAAGGGGGGGCGGGATCCTTAGGTCCTATTTTTTTCTTCTCCTGTCTTCTTTGAGCACAACTAGTAACAAAAGGCCCCCTGTCAGGACTATAGTATTTATGTACCCTCTGAAAAGCTCCCAGAATTCCAAATGTCCCATACTACAGAAACAATCTGCAGCTGGCAAAACCATGCCTCTGCTAGAGCAGGAGGCAAACCCTAGCCAGCCACTGTGGACGATCTGAAGCAGCCCACAGCCCACACCTGGGACTAAAATGAAAACATATTCTTATTTCTAAGTTTGTAAAGAAACAAAAACTCTAAAATTGTCACTCCAATTTAGGTTTGTGACCTCAGCCTTGCTCTCTCACTTCTTTGAGCCTCAGTGCTCTCATCTGCAATGTCTGGACCTCCACTGGACTGAGGACTCAGCCCAGTTTGGACCAGCTGGTGTTCTATCCTCCTCACTTCTCTGAGCATCTTTGTGCAAGCGTCTGCAGAGCCACAGACAAATGGCCATGTACTGCAATAATGTAAGATGGCTGGAGCAGACCAATCAGAGGCAGGAAGCAGGCTGTGACTGCTAGTGGACACAGCCTCCTATCACAGTGATGAAAAGTTCTGGAACACTGTCTTACCTTGGTACTGCCATTGCTATAGGTCTGGATCATGTTTTCTGCCCCCTGTTTGACCTTGAGCTCAATGGCCAGCTGCTTCTCCAGGCCAGCCACTCGGCTCAGGTTGGTGGATGAGCAGATAGGGCTGCCCTCTTCAAGGGATTGGGGAGCATCTGAGGAAAAAAGAAGCGAAGAGAATCACACAGTGGTCACTTTGGTGTACCCAGGAGGCCCTGGAGGCCCAGGAGATTTTACTCCAGCCAATAGGAAACCTTCATCCAGAAAAGGAGCCTAGGGGCCAATACACAGGCAACAGACATATGGCTCTCAGTGATAGAATGGGCTTCAGCATGAAGGAGAGTGAGTTAGTGACCAGGTATGCAGGTCTTCAGGGTTAGCTGGAAAAAATGCCCCCATCTACCTAAGGGTGTATAAGTCCCACTGGTGTGAGAGTGATATGTCTGTAGGTCACAGGTGGTAGTGCCCTAGATGTGGGTGTAACAGTGTATATGTGTGAGCTTACGATGAAACTACTTCTTGTTGGTACAGATCAGTTCTGATCTCTAGGGGCTTCTAGGATTGTTTTGAGACTTGGCTGTTGTCATTGTCAGAGGTGAGGCCTGTAACTCAAGAGAGCTGCAGTGGTAGGGAACTGCAGAAGGGGCTTATGAGACTCTTGGCTGAACTCCAGCAGTATTGGATCCTGACAGCTGACGCAGCCATATGTAGAGGGGCTGAGCTTGTTGGCTGTCCATAGTCTGCTGTGGGTGAGACAATGGTGGGATCCCTCTCAGGTTGGTGTGACCCAGTGGGCTCTGATGTCGTTGTGGGTCAGTGTATCTCTCTAGGTATAAGTGACAGGATGCAAACCTTGGATGAGACTGTGCTACCATCTCTGGACTCATTTAATTGTGCTTGCTGTGTTGCCCAGGTGGCGTAAGTGACTGTGTACTTCTCTAAGCATATATGTGACAGTATAAACCCTCTGGGTATCTTCTGGTGTTCCTGTGACCATGAACATCTTAGCTACAAGATGAAGGCACTGTGGCCTTGCTCTGTTACTGCATGAACACATTACAACTGAACTCTGGCAAGGATAAATTGTGTTGTGGATCTTCTTTTTGTGTATGTGCGCATGCACCTGTGTGTACATGGAAGGCAGAGGGGCAGCGGGTAAGTCACTCAGTGGTTCTCCTTCCTTCCTTCCTTTTTGGGATAAGGTCTCTCACTGATCCTGGAGCTCTCTGATTTGACTTATGTGACTGAGCAGTGATCCCAGAGATCCTCATGTCTCTACCTCCTAAGTACTAGGACTACCAACCCATGACTTTTTACTTGGGTGCTTAGAATCTAAATGCTAAAGCATTTACTAGCACAGCTCCTCAACCTGTGGGGTTTTACTTTAACCACAATGAAAAACAAATTTTGTGTTTTTAAAAACAGGGCTTCTCTGCGTAGCCCTGTCTGTCCTGGAATTCACTCCATGATGGTTGGCCTTGAACTCAGAGACTTGCCTGCCTTTGTCTTCAGAGTGCTGGGATTAAAGGCATGTGCCACCACCACTATCAAATTAAAAATTAGGTTCTGTAATCTCTGCCACTCAGAAGACTGAAGCATAGCCCTGCCCTAGCAGCTTAGAAAATTTTTGTCTCAAAAACCATAAAAAGAAAAAAAATGAGAAGAGCATAAATATAACACACACACACACACACACACACACACACACACACAAAGCAAAAACCAACAGAAAAGCCAGGTAATGGTGGCGCACACCTTTCATCCTAGCACTTGGGAAGCAGAGGCAGGTGGATTTCTGAGTTCGAGGCCAGCCTGGTCTACAGAGTGAGTTCCAGGACAGCCAGGACTACACAGAGAAACCCTGTCTGGAAAAACCAAACCAAAACAAAACAAAAAAACCCAAAAAGTAGAAAAATAGTCTACAACTGCTGATGTATTGGAATGATTTAGGGAGCTACGAGGGTGACAGATATACAATATTTGGGTGTTTGTTGGTGTGACTGTGAGCTTCTGGGTTCTCATGTGATGGCATGTTACTCAGATGTTGTCTGGAAATAACTGTAACAGTGACTTTAGGTATCTGGTGACAGTGTGTGGGTCCCTGGTGTTATCTGGATGCTGGTGTGTCTATCTAGGTACTCCTAATGCCAAGGACAGCTTTGAGTGGGATCTGGGAGCCGGTGCTAGTGACCCTTCAAGTTTGGCCTCTCCCATGGCTTCTGTGGACCAAGGACAGTGTCCGGATGGAATGGAGCTCCCAGGCTTTCTGCTTACCACTCCCTGCTGCAGGGTCAGGCAGCACCACATGTGCATGCAGCTCCTGCAGCTGCTGGTGCAGTAAGTCAAGGCGTCGGGCAGAGCCCCGCAGCAGCAGCTCCACAGGGGCCAGGCTGCGGCCCAGGTCAGTGGTGGCTTTCCTCAGGTTCTCAGCACCCTCCTTCAGCTTCAGCTCTTTCCGGATCTCCCGCTTCAGCCGCTCTCGCTCTAATTCCAGCTGCTGCTGCACCCCAGGGGCTGCCAGGTCAGCCCCAGCCAGACCCAGCTGCTCCAGCAGCGACCAGCTTCGAGGCTCACTCTGTAAGGGAGGGACCGCACACAGATGGTCAGAAGCTAGAGGGCAGGTGGCCTCACCAGGACACAGCTCACCTGACCCACCACAACCCTACCCTACTCCACCTCAAAATTCCAAGGACAGGGGCCTGATCCTCATAAATGGTATATCTTGGCCAGAGAAATGGTTCAGGGCTCTTGCTACCAAGCCTGCCTAAGTTCATCCCCTAGGAATCTACACAACGGAAGGAGATGATCAAGTCCTAAAGATTGTCCTCTTAGCCGGGCAGTGGTGGCACACCCCTTTAATCCCAGCACTTGGGAGGCAGAGGCAGGCGGATTTCTGAGTTCCAGGCCAGACTGATCTACAGAGTGAGTTCCAGGACAGCCAGGACTATACAGAGAAACCTTGTCTTGAAAAACCAAAAAAAAAAGGGCTCAGTGGTTAAGAGCACTGACTGCTCTTCTGAAGGTCCTGAGTTCAAATCCCAGCAACCACATGGTGGCTCACAACCACCTGTAATGAGATCTGACGTCCTCTTATGGTGCATCTGAAGACACTTACAGTGTATTTAGATATAATAATAATAAATAAATCTTAAAAAAAAAAAGAAAAAAGAAACAAGCCAAAATGAAATCTTTGCCAGGCGGTGGTGGTGCACGCCTTTAGTCCCAGCACTTGGGAGGCAGAGGCAGGCGGATTTCTGAGTTCAAGGCCAGCCTGGTCTACAGAGTAAGTTCCAGGACAGCCAAGGCTACACAGAGAAACCCTGTCTCAAACAATCAAAAAAAAAAATTGATTGTCCTCTGACACCCCCCCCCCACACACATGTAGATGCATGCATGAATGAATGAATGAATCAGGAGCTGGAGAAATGCCTCAGCAGCTAAAAACATATAGTGCTCTTGCAGAGGAACTGAATTCCGTTTCCAGCCTCTAATTCCAGATCCAGGAGGGTCTGATGTTTCTAGCTTCTGCAGGCACTGGTGTGCATATGTACATAACCCCACGGAGACACATGCATAATAAAAAATAATATCAGTAAGTAAATAGGAGATTGAAGACTAGGCCAAGCACAAAGCCCCTTCCTTCCCCTTGAGCACACCGGGGTCCCCACAGGTATACACCGTCTCCCTTAATTTGTTACCTATGCGATGAGGTTCTGTCAGAAGGACCAGATGACCCCCTTTCTCTTCTGGTTTCCTGAATTCCTAACCAGGAAGTCCCAAGGGCAGGCTACTGTTTCTTTTACTGTTCTCCAAACCCAGGAGGACCTTAAAGACATATCCTGACATCTCTCATCTGCATTCCCAAACCAGAAGCAGGTTCTAAGGGCTGGTCCTGCTTTCCTATCTTCTTTTTTTTTTAAAGATAGATTTATTTATCTATCTATTTATTTATTTAATGTATATGAATACACTGTAGCTGTCTTCAGACACACCAGAAGAGGGCATCAGATCTCATTGCAGATGGTTGTGAGCTACCATGTGGTGGCTGGGAATTGAACTCAGGACCTCTGGAAGAGCAGTCAGTGCTCTTACCCGCTGAGCCATCTCACCAGCCTTTTTTTTAAGTTTTCCTATTTTCTAGATCTGGTACTCCAAAGAGCAGAACTCATCTCCTCCCACATCTCCCAAACCTGAGCACTGCCCCAGCACCCAAGTTTTACCCTCCACCTAGGGAGCTGTCACTAGTTCTCCTCCTCCTTCCTATGCTTAGTCTCCAATCAAGAGGCACCCAGAACAGAACCCCAGTTTCTGCCATGTGGGGTCTTCCTTCTGCCATCCTGTGGAGACCCCAGCCCCTACCTCCAGCTCCAAATCCAAAGGGGGATCAGCTGCCATCTGGGTCCTAGGCCTGGTCTGAGAGCCACACCCTCTTCTTGAACCTCAGCCCTGCCAGGGCCTCTGGACTGCCACTTCCTCTTTCCTTTCAGTTCCCAGCATCCTCTGCGCCAGGTCAGCTCTAGGGCAAGTTTTTTGTTGTAGTTTTGTTTGGGGATGGGGGTTGTTCTGTTTTGTTTTTGAGACAGGGTCTCTCTACATAGTTCTGACTGACCTGGAATTCACTATGCAGACCAGGGGTGGCTTAGAACTCATAGATATCCACCTACTTCTATATCCCAGGTACTAGGATTAAGGGTGTGTGCCATGTAAGAGGTTCTTCCCACATCACCCCTAAATGACCATGCCTGTTCTCTGGAGGCCAGCCAGGGAGAAACAGTCCTGAGTCCCTGACACACTGGACACACACCTCCACAGTGTATTATGTAGCAGGCAAGATCTTATCTGGTGCACAGCATGTGTGTGGACCACAGTCTTACAGGTGTGGTCACATTTCCAGCTTTGCAGATGTGAGATTTGCACACTTCAATTGAGGAATTGCCTCTGTCGGCCTGGCCTGTGGGCATGTCTATGGGATATTTTCTTGATTGCTAATTGATGTAGGAGGGCCCAGCTCTCTATGAGCAGTGCCATCTTGGGCAGGTGGGCCTGGGGTGTATAAGAAAAGGAGCTGAGCAAGCCAGAGGAAGTGAGCCAATGAACAGTGTTCCTCTGTGGTTTTGCTTTAAGCTTCTGTCTTGAGCTCCAGCCCTGACCTCACTCCATGATGGACTATAATTTATAAAACCAAATCAACCCTTTCTTCCCCAAGTGCTTTTGGTCAGTCTTTTATCACAGTGACGGAAGGCAGACTAGACCAGTCCCCACTTGCAGGGGTATGTGGGTAGAACATAGGTTCCCAAAGGTGTGTGAGTCTAGATCTGCAGGTCTGTGCCTGGCTCAGTGTGTGCACAAGAACACTAATCCACACACAGAGGCCTGCAGGTATTATGTCTGGGACACAGGCTCAGGAATGCATAGACTAATCTCACACATATTGCACTCCCAATGGTATTAGCATGGAGATGGGACACAGTTTCATAAATGTGCACATTCCCATGCCTGCATGCACAGACCTTTATTAAAAAAAACACCTATGGGTGCTAGTTTGAGTCCCTCTGGAAGCTACTCACATACCCTCTACCTGCCAAGTGGCCATAGCCCACAAGCTCACGCACCTGTGCATGCCTACTTGCACCTTTGTGTGTGTGTGTGTGTGTGTGTGTGTGTGGTACAGGGCTTGTACATGCTCACACTTCTTTTTAGATGCACCACCCATGCCCTAAGAGCAGCCCTGAGGTCCCTTAGGCCCTCAGCCCTGCTACTGCCTCTTCATGTCACTATCGAGAGACCTTCCCACTTGTCCCTTGTCCTCAACTTCCCCTTAAGGATCAGAACAGCAAGTTCTGTAGGGTGTGTGTGTGTGTGTGTGTGTGTGTGTGTGTGTGTGTGTGCTGTGCGTGCTGTGCGTATGCTTCCGGTACACAGGCAGTATCAACTTCCTGCTTCCTTCTACCCAGATGTCCACCCTGGCTGCTCACAGCGGAGGCCTAGGGAGCCCACCTGGCTTAGCACTCACTCCTGCCAACAGCAGGAAGAGACAGCCCTGCGGGGCCCCAAACAGCAGCACACAACTGTTTGCTAGATACATGCTAAGTCTCGATGGTCAGAGATAGCACTTACAAGGCTGTGTATAACAGGATCAGGAGACATATGAGAACATTCTATTTCCCACGGGATTTTGCCATGATCCTAAAAACTGCTCTAAAAAATAGTATATTTTAAAATAGTAGTAGTGGTGCTGGAGAAAAGGTTCAGCAGTTAAGGGCTCACACTGTTCTTCCAGAGGACTCCAGTTCAAATCCAAGCACCCATGACAAATGGCTCCCAGATGCCTATAACTTCAGTTCTGGGTGGATCTGACCTCTCTAGCTTCTGTCGGCACATGTACATACCCCCTAACATATATAATTAAAAATAACAAATAAATAAAAGTAATGGTAGTGGTGGTGATAAGAGCAGCTGCAGGCAGAGGGTGAAGCTTGGTAGCACGTACAAGCTCTGTACCTCAACAGTACAAAACTGCAGCTACTGCAGCCTCACCCAGGTCTAGACGTAACGTAACATGGAACGGCCTTCCATGTTACAGGGTTTTTTTTTGCTTCATATTGTGGCTGGGTCTCATATAACCCATATGGCTTTGACTTCAATACAAAGTGAAGGCTGGCCTTGAATTCCTGCTCCTCCTGCTTCCCCTTTGCCAGAGCTGGGATTGTAACATGCACCTTCACACCTAGCATAGCAAGATGCAGATGCTAGAGATGGATACATAAGACAGATAGATATGAAACAATCTCAAAATGAAGAAATTGAGGCCCAGCAAAGCTTGTTGCTGCATGCCTTTAATCCCAGCACTCAGGAGGCAGGGGCTGGAGATCTTTTTGAGTTCCACACCAGCCAGAGTTACACAGTGAGTCCCTGTCTCAATTAAGAAAAAAATAGAGCCAGGCAGTGGTGGCGCACACCTTTAATCCCAGCATTTGGGAGGCAGAGGCAGGTAGATTTCAGAGTTCAAAGCCAGCCTGGTCTACAGAGTGAGTTCCAGGGCAGCCAGAACTACACAAAGAAACTCTGTCTTGAAAAACTAAAAAAAAAAAGGAAAATAAAGAGAAAGAGAGAAAGAAAGAAAGAGTTAGCTGAGGCCCCATGCCCCAGGTCCCACAGGAAGCAAGAGATAGAGCCAAGATTCACACTAGCTGGGAAGAATCCCATGTCACCACACCTTGTAGTAGTGAGCCACCACCACAATGAGCAATGTTCTCCTAGGCTCTTAAGCCCTTCTCAAGGGTAGATGAGGTTGCAGGCCAAGAGCACAGATCCGTGACCCTGTCAACTCCTCACTGTGTATCTGAGCAGTAGTCACCATAGGGGGAAACCGAGGCTCAAAGAGGCCATAGCTGCGCTCTCAGTGAAGGCGGGGTTGTCTTCTCATTGCGTCTAGAAACACATGTCAATGTCTAGGGTCATTCCTGTTGTCATTACAACCAAAGTATACAGGGGACACCTATCCAGTGTCAACACCCTGAGGTGCACAGGGCAGCCCCCACACTAAATGATCCATGCACAAAGTATACAGGGGACACCTATCCAGTGTCAACACCCTGAGGTGCACAGGGCAGCCCCCACACAGGGCCTTGGGAAGGGACATGGGTTCCCAGCTCAGACTGCCAAGCTCTCTGTTCAAAGTAAAGATGTCACAGAAGCACAGAACTAGCTGAAGCTCCACCTCTCTCCCCATAACCATCATCTCCACCCTCACCCCATCCCCTGAGTTTCTCTGAGTTGCCCTGGCTGTCCTGGAACTCTATAGACCAGGCTGACCTCAAACTCAGAGATCTGCTGGCCTCTGCCTCCCAAGTCCTGGAATCAAAGGTGTGCACCACCACCACCAGGCCCTCATAACCGCTCTTAACCCCATCGCCTCCTCCAAAGCGGAAACTTAAGACTCTGCAAGGTAAAAACCTTTGACCCAAGAACTCATTAGGGAAGGCAGCATTGGTATTTAAACCCAGCCTCACTGAGCACCACTCCAGCATGACCAGGCCCCACCCACTGTCGCCCACCAATGCCCCTAACCCAGCAGGCGAAGCAGGTACACAGCCAGGAGCAGGGCCAGCTCAAGCATTCAGCAAAGAGGAAAGGTGAAGAAGGCCCGTGGCCCCACCTCCAGCAGAGAAGGCCTGAGAGTCTGAAAAGCATGCAGGGAGAGAGGCAGGGCAGGGCCTCCTGGGTCCTCCTCCCCTGGGTGAGTCACTTCTGCCCAGGGACAAGAAGTCACTTGAGGGCAGCAGGGCAAATGCCTGGCCTGGACTTGAGGAATTAGAACGTCAGCTTCTCCACCTGCCATTACAGAGCTGGAGACAGCAGACCAAGAACTGTCACCTTGGGGAAGCCCTCTTGGCAAAGTGGCTAAGAACCCAAATCCCCACTTCCTGAGATTTCAATGCCTGGGGCGTTTCCAGACACTAGACAGGACATCCGTTTGCCAGACAGAACAGACAGGCATGGAGACGGTGGAATGGGGCAGCAAGTCCAAGCGGGAATGAACATAAGGGAGAAGACGGGAAGGGGACCAAGATGTAGGTCCAGCCTCATTCTGGGAATCACAGCCTCCATATGCGTCCTCCGTGGGACACACCAAGCACATGCATGTACTGGGAGAGCCCTGCACAGCCCTCAGTGGGCTTGAAGGGGAGCCGGTACCGGTGCATCAGCCTGGAGGTCTGACCTTGTGAGTTCGGCAGCACCAGATACGCCCAGCTCCTCGGCAAGGCCGGCAGGCCATCAGCAGGACTGGGGAAGAGGGGTACAGGAGGGTACAGGGGGAGACATGGGGGCAGGTGTAGAAGGAGATGAGAACCAGTTACACAGGACAATGGACTGCATGGTGAAGAACTAATGGAGCCACAAAGATACAAAGATCTCAGACTTGGGCCATTGAATTAGGCAGTGGGAAGTCAGTCACCCCGACCCTGACCCCGATTCAGTAACGCCCAACAGGCCACACAGGGAAGGCCATGTGGCTGACAGACGCCAGTCACAGGTGTCTGTTGCGGGGGAGTAGACACCCAGCCCTGTCACCTTCCAGACACAAAATCCTTCTGTCTGGGTGACAGGACACGCCCCACCTGGGTTACAGCTCCATCTGTCAGCCTGAAGGGTGGCTACGGGGAGCGGGGCCGAAGGAGGAACCCGGCCTCAGGCCTAATGAAGTGACTTGGACACTTCCTCCAACAGGTGCCCATCTGGGTGGCGTCAATACCATCGTAAAGACGTCTGCAGGCGGGGGTGGCCCGGGCTTTGTTGTGCGGGGGAGGGGACCGGGCCGGGCACTCCTCCGGTCTGCGGCAGAGTGCCAGGCACCTGCTCCAGGTGAAGCGGCACCTGACAGAAACCGAACGCTGAGGACCCAGAGTAGGGCGTGGGGACAAGAGGCGCCGGGATCCGCGCAGCTGGCCTCGGACACCGAAGTGGGGACCCCGCTATACCCGCTGACTCTCAGGGAGGGCCGCGGGAGGGAATGCAGTGGTAGAATCCCGAACAGCACCCCTTCCTCCGACCGGGTCGGCGTCTCCACCTGCTACCAGGGCCTCCGCGGGCTCCCGATGGGGGACCTTGTCCCGGACTCCACCCTTGCCCGGGGTCCTCCGCGCCGTCCGGCCGCCCCGCGGGTGAGGACAAGTCGCCTACCTGCACAGCGTCGCCGGCCATGTTCTCCGGCCGCCCGCCAGGGGTCCCAGCGCCGAGGGAGGGCTTGCGAGCGCGCGGGCGGTGCGGCGGGAGGCGCGGCGCCCAGACCCTCCCAGGCGCGCTGCGCGTTCCGGCCTGCTACGCTCGGCCCGGCCTGGCAAGGCCTCCGCCGATCTGCGCCCTCGGGCCCCAGCAGCTGCAGGATAGGTCACGTGAGCGCCGAGGTCCGCGCCTGGGGAGGAGGAGGGGCAGGGGCGGGGGCGGGGCTCCCGGCGGCCCCCGGGGCTTGCAGCCGGGAGTGGGATCCCAGTTCGCTGCGCGGTGCGGGGAGCGCTCCTCGTAGCGTGGGGTGGGGGGGACTCTAAACAGGCCCAAGCGGCTTCGAGCCTCAGAGGCCTTGTCCCCCGCCTCGGACCCCACTGAAAGCAAAGGTCACCGTCCTGCACCACCCCCGACACACACACCGCCCAGCTGCACAGAGGCATCCTCCCATTTCACCGGAGGCAAGCACAGGGAGAGCCTGGCTTCATTCAAATCTCAGTGTCCTGGTCTTCGGGGACCACCGTACCCCTCAGGACAAGGATGTCTGTAAAACTTAATGAGGAAGAGGAGAGCAAGTGTATGGACCCCAAGTGCGCAATAAAGGCCAGTGGCTGTCACTTTTATCTCATTGTTTTGACTATTTTGTTCCATGTGTGTTAGAAATAAGTTTTGGGGTGGCAAAGAAAGAGACCACCCTTCAAAATGAAGTCAGAACAAGGCAGTTTTACTCTTCATCAAGACAGTGTGCTGCGGAAAAGCCAAGAGAAGACAGGAAGTGCATTTGGTTTCTATTCTAACTCAGGTGACCTCGCAGTCTTATTCAATTGGCTAGTCTGGAAAAAATTGGCGCAGAGGAAATTGAGGAGGAAGGGGAAAGGGGTCACTGCTCCAAGCGATCAATTTCCTAGAATAGAGCAAGGGAGGGCTTTGTGTAAACAAAAGTTTTACTGGGTGGGGAGGATTCAAACATCTCCTTAAAAGTCCAGCAAGGTAGGGGAGATAATGATTTTAATTACTGTCCAAAACACAAGTTTGATACTATTTGCTAGAAAAGACTCATAGTTGATTTTACATGTGTATATATGTGTTTCTTTGTGTAAGTTATGCACATGTGTGGGGGTGCCTCTGGAGGTCAGAAGAGGACATGGGATACCCTAAAATGAAGTTATAAACTGTTTGCACACCTGGGTGCTGGGGCCAGACTTGGGTTTTCTACGAGAGCAATACTGCTCCTAATGCCGAGCCACCTCTTCAGCTGCTGTTTTAATCTTTAGACCATCTATTGTGCGTGTACGTGTGCATGCCAAGGCAAATGTGTGGTGGTGAGTGAGTAACTTACAGGATCACTTTTCTTCTTCACCCTATCATTTGGGGAGGGCACCCAAATTCACCTTGCCTAAGCCCTGAGCAGGCCCAACACTCCATGGAAGAACTACAGAGGAAGCCTTCCTCCTTGTCCCCAGCCTCCTCCTTATGGTCCCTTCCCCAAACCACATACCCACAGGGCCTAAAGTCTAGACATTTCCAGGAGGAGCCCACCAAGTCCTGTGTCACCTGCTGCCCTTGCCCTCTCCACATCTACGCTCACTCACCACTCAACCACTTCTGCAAGTTGACATCCTCATTATCCCTCAGATGTTTGTGGAGTGAATTAAATAACTTACCACACTAGTCATCTAACTTCCTTTTTGCAGACTGATAAAAGAGAGACACCCCTTGCTTTCATAATCAAGCCAGGATGCTCATGGTCTCTTGCATATCAGGCAAAGAGGTCACCCATCTTACAGATGAGGAGGGCACAGAGTCGGCAGGGAGAAAGCCTTGCCCAGGGCCCTGCCTGCCAGGTTCTCAGCAGCCTCTGGGGATGAGGCTTGGGCATCCAGCCAGGTTCTCCTTAACCTTCCAGCATTCATTTACTCAGTGAGTCTTTATCACGGTCTGCTAGGGATTTGGGTGGAGTGGAAACAGCTGTACTCTAGGCTTTAAAAGGGACAGACAAAGAATTTATTGTAGCCGGGCAGTGATGGCGTGGGCAGTGATGGCGCAGGCGATGATGGCAGGTGCCTTTAATCCCAGCACTTGGGAGGCAGAGGCAGGCAGATTTCTGAGTTCGAGGCCAGCCTGGT
>NW_022196905.1:222085567-222095300 GCF_008632895.1 Mastomys coucha
CAGAGTGAGTTCCAGGACAGCCAGGGCTACACAGAGAAACCCTGTCTCGAAAACAAAATAAAACAAAAGAATTTATTGTAAAATCCTCACATAGCAATGATAAAAGTCCCACCAGATCCCTGAGGCATCCATGGCAGATCTCCAGTCTACTTTGGACCCCAGACATGTTACACCCTGAGGCATCCATGGCAGATCTCCAGTCTACTTTGGACCCCAGACATGTTACACCCTGAGGCATCCATGGCAGATCTCCAGTCTACTCTGGACCCCAGACATATTACACTCCGCTATACTCTGCTTCTCCAGGCTGGAGAGTCTGGCCTTGCCTCTGAGGCAGCCTTAGACGAGGTTTCTCAGCCTCATCTGGCCTTCGAGGTAGTCTCTCCAGCCACTCTGGTCTCTTCATATTGCTGCCAGCCACAGGGTCTTTGCTATGTGGAATAAAATGTCTTCCTGTCATATTTTCACAAGGCTGGTCCCCTTTGCTCATTTATTTAAAAAAAAATTAAATTACATCTAAAATTTGTATTTAAGCCGGGCGATGGAAGTGCACTCCTTTAATCCCAGCACTTGGGAGGCAGAGGCAGGTGGATTTCTGAGTTTGAGGCCAGTTTTTTTGTTTTGTTTTTCGAGACAGGGTTTCTCTGTATAGCCCTGGCTGTCCTGGAGCTCACTCTGTAGACCAGGCTGGCCTCGAACTCAGAAATCCACCTGCCTCTGCCTCCCAAGTGCTGGGATTAAAGGCATGTGCCACCACGCCTGGCTTAAATGTATTATATTTATGTGTGGGTAGATATGTGCCCATGAGTCCAAGTGACCATGGAGGCCAGAAAAGGGTATCAGATCCCCTGGAACTAGAGTTGCAGAGGGTTGTGAGTCACCATGGGGATGCTGGGAGACATACCAATCTTCTACAAGAGCAACAAGTGCTCTTAGCTGTTGCCATCCCTCCAGCCCAAATTTTTATTACATGCCAGAATATATTTAGTCACCCCCCATGTGTGTGTGTGAGAGAGAGAGAACGAGAGAGCAAGTGTGTTATCAATGGTATATATGGAGGGCAGAGGATATTTTCAGGACTCACTCTCACCTCTCACTTTGTGGGTCCTGGGCTCAAACTCTGGTTTTCAAGCAGAATGGTGGCTGCCTTTACCTTCTGAGGAATCTCACTAGCCAGTTTTTAAGTAATTTTTATTTGTTTTAATCGTTTGTGGAAATGTCACCATTCTGAGACTCTCATGGCCATCCTCTATGGCTCAACTCTGCGTCTCCAGACCTTGGCATGGTTTGACTAGGCTCCAGCTGTGGTCCTTTGAATGCGGACAGCTCCCATAGACTCAGACATTTGAATGTTTGGTTCTCGTTGGTGAACTGTCTAGGAAGGACTAGGAGATGTGACCTCGTTGGAGGAGATGTGTTACTGGCTTTGAGGTTTTGAAAGCCCATGGTAGGCCTAGACTTGCTCTCTCTGAACCATCTGTATATCAGGATGTAAGCTCTCAGCTGCTCCAGCACTATGCCTGCCTGCCTGCCACCATTTACCACCACGGTTATGATCATGCACCAATCCTCTGAAACTGTACACAATACCTCACTTAAATATTTTCTTCTATAAGTTGACTTTGTCATAATGTCTATTGACAGCAATAGAACAATAACTTAGATACAGACCTTGCTGTCTCTATCTGTAGAATGGAGCAGTGGACACAGTGAGAGGTAGCAGCAAACACTATCCCTGATGACAACTGCACCATGGTAGTGAGCAGGCCAGGGCTCCCCGAGGAGCTGGCCCTGGCACTGAGTGTAAAATAATGAGTAGAAGCATGCCCAATGGTTAGAAAATTCCAGAACCCAGGAGGTAAAAGCAGATAGATCTCTGTCAATTTGAGGCCACATAGTAAGACCTTGTCTCAAAAGAAAAGAAAAGAAAAGAAGAGAAATGGAAGGAAGAGCAGGAGGAGATGTCCAGAGATCCTTAAGGAAAACAGTGAAGCTCTGGGGCACTCCTGGCTTCTCTGTCCCCATCTTCTATCTCTCGCCTCCATCAATCCACCGTGGTCATAGGGGCCTCCTTGCTGGTCCTCAGACAAAACAAGCCTGTCCTGACCTCAGGACCTTTGACCTGGCAGTTCCCTCTATCTGTAATGTTGTTACTTTTCATCTTCATGTTTTCCCTTTGTCCCTTCATTCCCACTCTTGTTCAAATGTCATCTCCTAAGCTGGATTTTTCCTGGCGCATTCACCTAAAACAAGCCCCATCCACTATATATGTATGTGTATATGTATATATAATTTTTCTGTGTATGAGTGTCTTGCCTATATGTATGTCTGTGTACCATATGCATCCCTGGTTCTGCAGAAATCAGAAGAGATCATCAGATCCCCTGGAACTGGAGTTACAGGTGGTTGTAAGCCACCAACTGAGTGCTGGGAACCAAACGTGGGTCCTCTGCAAAAGCAACAAATGCTCTTAACTACTGAGCTATCTTGCCAGCACCCACAAACAATGTTTTTGCGTGGTACTTGGGATTGAACTAGGGCCTTGTGCTACTGGACAGGGGTTCTACTGCTCAGCTACATCTTCTGCTTTCTTGAAAATAATCTTTTTTTCACTTAGTTTGCATGTATTGGTATTTTGCCTGCATGTGCATCTGTGTACTATGTGGTGCCTGGTGCGCTCAGAAGCCATCGTCAGATCACCTGGAATCACAGTCACAAATTATTGTAATCCACGGTGTGAGTGCTAGGAAAAGAACCAAAGTCTTTTGGAAAAGCAGTCAGTGCTCTCAACCACTGAGCCAGCTCCCTTCCCTGAAATTGTAATCTCTTTTGGTGCTGTAGGTTGAACACCTATGTGTATGTATGTGCTCTACCAAGGAGCTGAATTCCCAGCCCCTCCCCTTTAAAAAATAACTTTTCATTTTAAAAACAAGATTTTTAGGTCTTGGAACAAGATGACTCTAGGAAGTCTGGACTTGGACTCCTTGGTTTTTTAATTATAGAAATTGAAGAGCTAGGTGGTGATGGCGCAGGCCTTTAATCCAGGCACACAGGAGGCAGAGGCAGGCAGGCAGATCTCTGATAAGGACAGCCTGGTCTCCAGAGTGAATTCCAGGATAATCAGGGCTACACAGAAAAACCCTGTCACAAAAAGAAAGAAAAAAGGAAACTGAGAGCCACTCTTTTTTCTCCCAGCATTCAGACAAAGATAATAAGGACTCAGAAAAAAGCAACTTTTAGAATTTATGTATGTATGCATGTAAATTATATAACGCATGCAGGCACCCACCAAAACCAGACAGGGGCATTGACTCTCCTGGAGCTAGACTCACACGTGGTTCTGGTATGCGAGCTATGAACCAAACTCATGTCCTCTGCAAGAATAGAGCTCCTGACTGCCAAGACATCTCTCCAGCCCCAACTTTTGAGACTGAGGCTTGCTACGTAGCCTAGGCTGGCCTTGAACTCACCCTGTAGACTACTAGGCAGCTTTCAAACTCCTTGTCTTCCTGACTCAGCATCTGGATTAACTGGGGATTACAGGCCTGTGTGACTAGGTCCCACCAAAGGTAATTTTTCTCTATTGTTCCTTGTCTCTCTGAGATTAGGGATTTATCTTATTCATAACTGAGTTCCAAGCTTCTACAATGAAGTCTAGAATGTACTAGAAACTTTTTAAACAATTGCCAGTGGCAGAGGGCCCTGACCTAGAATCCTCCAGTGAGGAGCTAGGGACTTGTCTCAACGGTCAAACACTTGTCCGGCATGTAGGCGGCCTTGAGATCCATGTTCCAAGGATAACTAACAACAGCATAGCTACCAAGTGACTGGAAAGAGAAACAAACCAGACATAGCTGGAGTGTGGTCTGAGTGTCTGATAGACAGCTGTGGCTGTGGGGTACAAGCTGGCCTGAAGAGATGACCCTGAAGAGAAGCTCCTGGGGAAGAGGCTGTGGCTGCAAAGAAGGCAGCTCCACTCCACGCGTTAAGGCGCTTTGTTTTCAGGAGCTGGACGGAATCCACAGCCTCACACCAGGAATCCAGAGCCACACCTCCTGGACTCTGAGTCAGGGAAAGTCAGAAAATCCTTATTAGGGTGGGGCTGAATGTGGTTGAGTTTCTCTAGAGGTAAAAGTTCTTTGCCAACCAAATATAAAACTGAGCACAGGGGGTGTGAGATGTCATCTATCCACCAATCCGGAAGCCGCGGCTGGAGGACTGGTGTGAGTTCAAAGCAAGCCTGGGCTATGCAAAGAAGCCTTGTCTCAAAAATCAAAACTAAACTAAAACAAACCAAAACCCCCAAAATGCCAGGGACTGGAGAGATGCCTCATCAGTTAGGAGCACTGACTGCTCTTCTTCAATTCTCAACAACCACATGGTGGCTCAGAGCCATCTGTAATGGGATCTGATGCTCTCTTCTGGTGTGTCTGAAGATAGCTGCAGTGTACTCATATACAAAAAATAAATAATAAATAAATCTTTAGAGCCGGGCAGTGGTGGTGCTTTCCCATACATAGAGAGAGGGAGGGAGCGTATAAATGTACCGTAGGACAGGTTTACCTAACATCAGTACTAACTGTGTCACTCCAGAGGCTCAGGCAGGAGAGTCTAAGACCGCCATGTTGGCCTGGGCTGCTTAGCCCACTTGACTTCTTTACTCAACAAGAACCAATTTGGCAGGGCTGGGTGGACTCAGCGGCAGGCAGATCATTTACCTAGCTTTTCTGAGGCTCTGGGCTCCATCACCACCCCTTCCAAAACAAAATGCAATGATGTGTTATAGTGAGGGAAACCTGGTACAGAACCCACTGTGGTGCTGCATGCTTGGGGAGGCTGAAGTGGGAGGACCAAGGGCTGAAGGCCAGCTTAGGCTGAGGGAGACTGTCTCAACAGACCCACATACAAGGAGTGGCTCATTCGAGTTCAGATTGAAAGCCTGGGAGTAAACCCTGTGTGACAAGGATTCCTGAAGAGAGGCTGTGTCTATAAAAGGCTGGGTGATTAAAACTTCAAGGTCAGGCTGGAGAGATGGCTCAGTGGTTAAGAGCACTGACTGCTCTGCCAAAGGTCATGAGTTCAATTCCCAGCAACTACATGAGGGCTCACAACCATCTATAATGGGACTCAATGCCCTCTTCTAGTGTGTCTGAAGACAGATACAGTGTACTCACATAAATAAAAAACCTTCTTAAAAAAAAAAAACAAAAAAAAAACTTCAAGGTCTATGCTGAGTTTGGAATGCTGGAGATCCAAAACCTAATTACAGCATCTCACAGGCTATCTTTCCGCCTTAAAGAGCCAACCCATTCTATTATGTCAGACCTAACATCCCGATAAAATGATAAAAACAAAACAATGGAATTTGTTAACTTAGAAAATCCTCTTCTTTCACTAGAAGGCTAAGAATGCTGACAGCAAACGAGGCCTGTCTGCCTGGTGGTGGCCCGACTCTCTGATGTTTCTACGGATGCATTTTGTAAATGCCTTCATGTATCTACGTGTAAATGCCTTCATGTATCTACGTGTCACGACACAGGCTTTTTCCTTTCCCTGTTAACTTATCTATTCACTTTACATCCCAAATCACAGCCTTCCCTCTCCTCCCAGCCACCTCTGCCCCTGCATGGTCCCTACCCCATCCTGGGGTACCAACCCATCCTGGCACTGCAGGACCTGGCACATCCTCTTCCACTGAGGTCAGACAAGGTAGCCCAGTTAGGGGAACAAGATCCGCAGGCAGGCAACAGAGTCAGGGAGAGCACCCTCTCCAGTCTTTGGGTGACCGGCATGAGGAGTGAGCTGGGCATGTTATGTGTGTCCTGAGGGCCCTCATCCAGCCTGAGGATTCTCTGGTTGGTGGCTCTGTCTCTGGAAGCCCCTTGGGGTTCAGGCCTTCAATCCTTCCTCCAACTCTTCCATAAGAGTCCCAACCTCCAGCCACTGATTGGCTTGGTTATATGCATGTGTTTCAGTCAGCTGCTAGGTGGTCTCTTAGAGGACAGTTACTGGGTTTACTCTTAGGCTCCTGTCTGCAGGCATAACAGAGTACAACAGTGTCAGGGACTGGTGCGTGCCCATGGGATGGCTCTCAAGTTGGGCTGGCTATTGGTTGGCCATTCCTTCAGTCTGTGTTCTGTCTTTATTCCTGCATTTCTTTTAGACAGGACAAATTTTGGGTCAAAAGTTTCATGGGTGGATTGGTGTCCTTATTCCTCCACAGGGGGCCTGCAGGCCTTTGACCCTAGTGCTGGGGAGGCACAGGCTTAGATCTCTCTGTGAGTTCCAGGCTAGCCTCGTCTACATAGTGAGTTCCAGGACAGCCAGACTTTGTCTCAAAAACAAAACCAAACTCAAGAAACAAAATAATAAGTAAAAGTGCCTTGACTTGATCCTGTTACTATAAAAACAATTTTCTTGATCCTGTTACTATAAAAACTCCATGAAGCTGCTTCCATGGGGAAACACTGGGCTTTGGAGTAATCTAAGTCTGTGCTTCTGGACCAGGACCACTCACATTTGGCTCTAGAATAAATTATCACTTCCTTTGAAGTGAGAACTGTGTTTGGGGTTGACACCTGCCACTGTCATGCAATATTCACACCTGATTCCAGCATTCCCGCCTGGGCTACATGCAGAAACTGTCACAGACCAAAAAGAAATGAACCAAAAGGTGCATGATCATACCTTTAAATCCAGCAGAAGCGGGTCGACCTCTGGCCTTGATGTTTGTCCGGTCTACAAAACCACTTCCAGGTTAACCAGGGCTACACATAGAAACCATCTTGAAACCAAATCAAGTCAAACTGAACAAGCACACAAAAGACCCAAACATCTGATACTCCAGCAGCTCTGGGTCTCAGGTTCCTGGTGGGCATTGGTGGTGCTGCCTCCGGTGTTGGTGTCAGGAACCAGCTTGGCAGATCGCCCCCTGCCCCAACCCCAGTGACATCACCCACAGGTGACAGGGACCCATGCATCTGTTGCTGTGGCAACCGCCATACATTACCAGAATCCACTTGGCTCACCTCCCACCTTTATATCACAACCCAAATAAAAGACAGACTCTCCTGACCTCTGCTCTCTTTCTCGACTTCATCTTCGTCGCCACCTCTACCCTCTTTCCCCACAATAACTCCCACGTAGAACCCCATTGGCCTGTTTCTAACACAACATCCGGCACCCTAGCAGTAGGTCTATTGCCTTGGCCTAGGAGAGTCTGTGGCAGGGGATGGTTATCCAAGCCCAGGAGACTTTAACTAGAATCCACTAGTTCAGTATTTATTTATTTAAAAGATTTATCTATCTTTGGTACACTGTACAGTACACTGTAGCTGTCTTCAGACACACCAGAAGAGAGCATCCGATTCCATTACAGATGGTTGTGAGCCACCATGTGTTTGCTGGGAATTGAACTCAGAACCTCTGGAAGAGCAGTCAGTGCTCAAGGCTGAGCCATCTCTCCAGCCCCAGTACCTATTTTTATTGCATCTATTCAGTTGTGTGTGTGCTCGTGTGTGTGTGTGTGTGTGTGTGTGTGTGTGTGTGTGTGTACATAAGCTTGTAGGAGTTGTTTGTCTCCTTCAGTTGTGTGTGCGTGTGGACATAAGCATGAGACATTTTAGAGTCAGAGGGTAGCTTGTAGGAGTTGTCTGTCTCCTCCTTTGGTTGGCCCCTGGGACTGAACTCAGGTTGTCTGGTTTGGAAGCAATCACCTTTACCCACCAATGTAGCTCTAGAGCTGGTTTTCACATTTTTTTAACCCTCTTGTATTTACTTGACCTCTTCTACCTTAAATTCTGCGGTACCCTTCACAGGCCACAAAGACTCCATCACCATAAATGATCCCATTCTCGAACTTTCCAGTGCATAAATCAACAATCAACACACCATTCTTCAAAAATGTCTTCTTCCACTCAATGTGGTTTGTTTTGGGTTTGGTTTTTTTTTTTTTTTTTTTTTTTTTTGTCCTGTAACTCACTCTGTAGATTCAGGAATCTGCCTGCCTCTGCCTCCCAAGTGTTGGGATTAAAGGTGCGCACCACCCACTGCCTGGCTTGGTTTTGTTTTTTTTTGAGACAAGGTTTTTCTGTGTAACAGCCCTGGCTGGCCTAGGAACTAGCTTTGTAGACCAGGCTGGTCTCAAACTCACAGAGATCCACCTGCCTCTGCCCCTACCCCTGCCCCTCTCTGCCTCTGTGTTCTGAGGGCTGGGATTAAAGGTGTGCATCACTACTGCCTAGCTTGTTTAAACAGCCTTTAAAAGAAAAATATGTCAGCCTTACTTGGCTCCCGTTTTCCTATCAATCTTTAGAACCTAAGCTAATGCATAGGTGTAATCTTAAATTATGTACTGGTCTATGCCCCTGACCCAAGAATGTGTATTTATACATTGCTTATGATAATCATTTGCTGGAAACAATATAAAAATATGCATCATAAATGTTAAAAATCAATGTATGGATATTGCCTGATAAATAATGATATTTGTAATACTTTTCATCAACCTGTGTCCATTGGATTTACTGACTTAATTCCTCATAAAACTGTTAATATTTCTGTGAGGTAGCCCTTCTTCCTTCCCCATGTGATGCTCCTTGTGCTGCTCAATGAAAGTAAATCTCTTTGTTATGGTCATCACAGGGGCAGGCTCATAGGACAGCCTTCATGTAGGCAGATTCAGGCTCAGTCAACAGACAGCTGGGTATGACAGAGGACAAGGAGAGCAGGATGGAGAACTGAAATAAGGGCTTCTCCCGACTTAAGGACACTGAGCGGAGGGAGTGCTTTCGTTTCTGTCCTTAATGCGACACAGATGCATTATTGCCGACTTGGAGTTAATTATTAATTCAATCAAGCCAAATGCGCTTTTGGAGGCAAGATCTCAGGGTATAGCCCAGGTTGATCTGGAATTTAAACTTCTCTTGTCTCAGCTTGCCAAGTGCTGCTATCACAGGCCTGAGCTTCAACACTGACAGCTCTCATGCATGTGTCCTCAAGAATAAGGAATGTGTTCCTGTTTGGGGTCTGTGCAGGTTGGAACATTTTTAAAGCTATTTTATTGTTTTTTATTATTTTTATGGTGATTGGTCTTTTGTCTACAAGTGGGTGTCAGAAGCTTTGGAACTAAACTTATAGACGGATATGAGCTGCCACGTGGATGCTGGGAGTTGAACACAGGTCCTCTGTAAGAATAGTCAGTGCTCTTAAACATCAAGCCATCCCTTCTTGGGTTCTCATATCTACTACCCTTCCAATCCTGCAACACTAGGTAGGAGAGAAAGAAGATTAGAGGGGATGCAGAACTCTTTAGAACTACTTCCTGCAGATGAGGGGCATCAGGTCTTAGGGGCAAGTCCATTTATGGTCATCAGAATATCTAACCAACCAGCAACTCAGCAAACACAACAGCAGGAAGCAACTGTGTGAGCGGCCAGTGGCCTCAGAGGGTCGTATTTCAGTCCAGGACTCCCATATTTATACCCTGTCAAAAATTCCAAGAATTCCAAACTTCACACACTTGCAGAAATTATCTGCAGCTGGCAAAACCATGATCCTGCACGAGGCAAATCATAATCACCCGCTCTGAAGCAGAGTCTTAGCCCACACCCGGATTAAAACAAAAACAGAGTCACAGAACTCGGTTTTTAAAGAAATCAAAACTCAGCCGGGCAGTGGTGGCACACGCCTTTAATCCCAGCACTTGGGAGGCAGAGGCAGGTGGGTTTCTGAG
>NW_022196905.1:222095392-222111909 GCF_008632895.1 Mastomys coucha
AAAAAAAAAAAAAAAAAAACCAAAAACTCTCAATAAATGTGTGTGCATGTATGTATACTTATATGTATGTGTGAACACACATGCCTATTCGTTTTATTTTATGTATATGAATACACATTGTAGCTGTACAGATGGTTGTGAGCCTTCATGTGGTTGCTGGGAATTGAATTTTAGGACCTCTGCTTGCTCTGGTCGGCCCTGCTTACTCAGGCCTAAAGATTTATTTATTATTATACATAAGTACACTGTAGCTCTCTTCAGACACACCAAAAGTGGGTGTCAGATCTCATTATAGGTGGTTGTGAGCCACTGTGTAGTTGCTGGGATTTGAACTCAGGACACCTTCGGAAGAGCAGTCAATGCTCTTACCCACTGAGCCATCTAGCCAGCTCCACATTTGCCTATTCTACAGCATTCCCGTGGAAGTCAGAAGATGACTACCAGGGCTCCATTCTCATGAAAGGTAGCCTGGAAGCCCCGGAGACCTTGAAGGGACGGTAGGCGCTTCGCCTGTTCCCCTGTCACCAGCCACAGCACCCCCACAGATTTGTGACTATTAGTCAAGTAAGACCAATGCCCCAAGTCCCTCCCATGGACAGGATGTGACCTGTAGTCACATAGGCTCAAGACAGATCTCCATTTTAATGAGATACCTAAAGGCCTGGAGGGCTTAGCCAATAAGCTTTCCTTCCCCAGCACTCCTCCCTGCAAAAGGTATTTAACCTTAGGCCCGCCCTGAGAAGTGGGGTATGGTTTTCCTCATCCACTTTCCACCATGAGGATAAATGCCTTAAAACCATGGTCTGCCTCTTTTCACTGGGCTCTGCCGTGGGGAGCCATGGAGAAGGCCTTCACCTCTAATCTCCTGTAGAAGGCCTCTCTGCCAAACTCAAGCCTGCCTCCGTCATCATGCCAAGGACAATCTCCACGGGACCAGCCGGAGCTCCCATTTCCCTCCCCCAACACACATCCGATCCCAGGCTGGATCCAGCCTGCAGGCCCTCCATTCTGTTCTCAGCTCTTCTAAGCAGCCTGAGAACCAGATGGCCCCAGCACTCTTGCAGGCCCCTTCCCCCCAGCCACCTCCGGCTGTCCTGCACCTCAGACTGTGCTCTCCCATCCCCTGAGCAGTGTCGGGGGGGTTGGGGGGGGTTGTCCCTAATGCCCAACACCTGCCTGGTGACAGTGTGGGAACCCTGTCGCAGAACAGACACAGGACCCATACCTACATTTATGTAGTTTTTCAGAGAATTAAGGGTTTCAGACCAGACTGGGGTACATGAAACCCTATCTCAAAAAGTCAAAAGAGTAGCCAGTGGTGGTGGCTCATGCCTTTAATCCCATTGCTGGGTAGGCAGAGGCAGTCAAGCAGATTTCTGAGTTCCAGGACAGCTAGGGCTACACAGAGAAACCCTGTCTTGGGGGTTGAGAGTGGGATGGGATGGAGGGAACCAAAACCAGGGCTAGAGAGTTGGCTCAAGGGTTAGAGGCTTTGTTGTGTTTGGCACCCATATGACAGCTTACAATTGTCTGTAACCCCAGTTCTAGGGGATCCAATGGCATCTTCTGATCTCTGGGGCTACCAGGCACACATGTGGTACACATGCATACATGCAGGCAAAAGGATCGTATACATAATATTTTTTTGATCATATACATAATATTTTTTTAAAAATCTAAAAAGCAAACCCCAAAACAAATCATACCAAAACAATGACTGGGACTGTAGGCAGTGGCAGAGGGCTTGCCTGGCACACATGCAGCCCCGAGTCCATCCTCAGTACACCAAATAAGGAAACTAGAAACACTGAGAACCTGCTAATTACAAAGCACCTGATCTAGCTAGCTGGGCAAGGAACACTTGTCATCCTAGCACTTGAAGGACTGGGGCAGGAAGATGGGGACTTCAGGGTAGCCTGAGCAACTGAGTGACATGAAATAAAGTATGTTGGGTAAGGTAGCACACACCTTACTTGGAAGGCAGGGGCAGGTGGATCTCTGAGTTCAAGGCCAGCCTAATCTAC
This sequence comes from Mastomys coucha, assembly GCF_008632895.1. Lineage (NCBI taxonomy): Eukaryota > Metazoa > Chordata > Mammalia > Rodentia > Muridae > Mastomys > Mastomys coucha. The sequence goes on from NW_022196905.1 coordinate 222,097,417, forward strand.
ATGGTTCTAAGCCAGTCAGAGCTGGATGGTGAGCTGCATGGTAAATTCCAGGGTGGTGAGACTACACAGAGAAACCCTGTTAGGACCAAACAAACCAACAAATTTTGTTAACTACTATCAAGCCAGGCACGGTAGTGCTCTCCTGTGCTCCAGCTATTAGTTGTAAGAATTATGTTTTTAGAAAGGAAGAAAGAAAAAAAGAAAAAGAAAGGCCGGACACTGGTGGTACACGCCTTTAATCCCAGCGCTTGGGAGGCAGAGGCAGGCAGATTTCTGAGTTTGAGGCCAGCCTGGTCTACAGAGTGAGTTCCAGGACAGCCAGGGCTATACAGAGAAACCCTGCCTCAAAAAACCAAAAATAAATAAATAAATAAATAAATAAATTAAAAAAATAAAAAAATAAATGGAAAGACAGAGAGGATGAGTATAAACGGCATTAACAACTAGTGTAGGTTTTATCTGGCAGGTGCCCTCTCAGTACCATGATCTAGGCAATGTAGATTGTGTTTCAGGCTGGGGTTTTGTAGCTAAGGATGGGGAAAGGAGAAGGTTTTGTAGGGGCAGAATGGGGATTAGCTGTTTTCATTAGATAAGGTTTTTTATATCACCGAGTATCTGGGTTGGGCAGCTGCTTTTCTTTTGCAATCCCCAAAGAACTGCCTTTCTGGAACCATGAGCTCAGTTTATGGCCTGGGCTTTTTTGTTTGTTTTGGTGGTGGTACAACATAGGGGTTAAAAAAAATGGTTAAAAACAAACAAAAACATTTAAAAAACTGAGCCAGGCAGTGATGCCACAGTCTGCCTTTAAATCACAACACACACACCGGGCAGTGGTGGCGCACGCCTTCAATTCCAGCACTTGGGAGGCAGAGGCAGGCGGCTTTCTGAGTTTGAGGCCAGCCTGGTCTACAGAGTGAGTTCCAGGACAGCCAGGGCTACACAGAGAAACCCTGTCTCGAAAAACAAAAAACAAACAAACAAAAAAACCAAAAAGACTTTGGATACCGAGCTGGAGCAGGGCCATGAGGAGAATAAAAGCAGCCCCATTGATGACTGAAAATGACCAAGCACCCACCTAACAGACGAGGAATCAGCTTAGAAGTGGGAGCCCAGTTGGAAGCTCGGGACCGTTTAAAAAACTTGACCACTTACCCCAGGATGGTATGGCCAAAGTGGGCTGGATCTTCCAACATTAATTGTTCATAAAGAAAATGTCGTGGGCCAGGCAGTGGTGGTGCACACCTTTAATCCCAGCACTTGGGAGGCAGAGGCAGGAGGATTTCTGAGTTCGAGGCCAGCCTGGTCTACAGAATGAGTTCCAGGACAGCCAGGGCTATACAGAGAAACCCTGTTTCGAAAAACCAAAAATGAAAGAAAGAAGAAAAGAAAGAAAATGTCGGGGGCTGGAGAGATGGTTCTGGGGTTAAGAGCACTGACTGCTCTTCCAGAGGTCCTGAGTTCAATTCTCAGCAAGCACAACGTGGCTCACGGCCATCTGTAATGAGATCTGATGCCCTCTTTTGGTGCATCTGAAGACAGCTACAGTGTACTCACATAAACAAATAAAACTGTAGCCTGGTCTACAGAGTGAGTTCTAGGACAGCAAGGCTATACAGAGAAACCCTGTCTCGGAAAAAAAAAAAAAAGAAAAAGAAAAAAGAAAAAAGATACAACCAAACAAAAGAGTTAGGGCTTCTAAGCTAGGCGGGAAGGGACACTTTAAAAGGGTGGGGCACATGCGTGCGCAATTAACGAGCGGTTGCCAGTACTAAATGTGGCAGCATCCACTCAGGCCCTTAACTCCTCTCACGTGACGGGACCGCCACTTAGCCCACTCCTCCTTCGGACACGCCTACTTTACGACTGCCCAATGAGCCTGAGGCTCTGGGTACGCCCTCTTCCACCTTCACCAATAGCCGGCCGACAGCGTGCTTTTATCCAACCATCATCTCCTCCTCTGTTGAGTGATAAGCCAACTGTCCAGTGAGCAGCATCCGAGTTGGGCTCCAGGCAGGAAGCGCTGTAGCGCGCGTCCAGGGGCGCGGCGTACAACCGGACGGGTGGCTCTCTTCGCAGCTCGAGGAGGCGAACCGGGCGGCAGGTAAGCGGCGGGTCCCGAGGCCCGGGCCGCGGTGCGGTGCGCGGCTGTGGGTTCGCCGAAAGGGACGCCGCGGGGCGCGGTGCAGCGGGAGGAGTGGGCGCGCAGCGGAGGGAAGGTTAGGCTCCTCGAGCCGGCGGCCGTTGGGCTCCAGTGAGCATGCGCCAGGGGCGGGCCAGCCGTTAGAGCGTCGGCTTCCGGGAACGGTGTGATGGCGGCGCTCGGAGGCCTGCATGTGTCCCGTGGTGGGACTGAGGCGCAGGGCAGATCCACGCTGCGTTTTCGGTCGCGGCGAGAGGACCCAGGCTGTCTGGGCAGACGTCCCGAGTCTGCTTCCCGTCTAGCTCCGCCGCTCTCCCAGGAGATTATCCTCCAGACTCCGAAGCGGAAGGCCGGGCGGCGCCCCATAGGAACGTGGCCATTCTCCCGGTGTCGCTTTCCGGGTGTGAGACCGGTTCAGCCCGTTGCGTCTCGTCTCCCTGGGCCTAGTTGAAACTTTAGGTCTGTGACAGCCTGGGTTTTCACTTGTTTCGTTTTCCTGATTGAACCACGGCCTGACGTATATGTGGGCAGACGCTCCGTGTTGCATCTCATCTAGTTCCTGGAACCTCTTGTGTATCTCATTTCTTGAGACGGGATCTCTTTACATAATCCTGGCCGTTCTTGAACTCTGAAGACCAGGTCGGTCTTGCCTCCGACTCCGGGAGCACTGGTATTAAATAAAGGCGTGTCCCACCATGCTCGGCTTCACATTTGTCCTTTAACCAGCACAATAAATGTTTTTTAAAGCAGTACTGCCTAAGTCAAGAGAACACATCTGAGAGGCCATTAAGATAGGTTCTACTGAAATCGAAGCTGTCCTTGAGGCTTTTTTATTGAGGTGTATATATTTGAATACCTGTGTACAGGTGCTCTTGGATCCCAGAGGTACTGTCCCTGGAGTTAGAAGGTTATTGTGAACTAAGAAACCTAACTCAGGTCGAATGAAAGAACATCAAGCACTCTTGAGCAACATTGGCCACCTTGCCTGGCCAGTCTTGAAACTTAACTTCTAAGGGGTTTTTGGTTGTTGAGGCAAGATCTCACTATGTAGCACAGACTGGCCTGTAACTCACAGAGATCTGCTTGTCCCTGACTCAAGCATTTTTAAAATATTCTAGCATTTGGGAAATGGTGGCAGGAGGATCTGGAATTCAAGACTAGCCTGAACTATTATATAGCAAGTTTAGGGGCTGCAGGAGACCCAATTTCTTGGCCATTCAGGTGTTTGAACCCAGAGATAAGTGATTCTTTTCTCCCCAGGAATGGCTTTGAGCTCTTGCGTGACTCGTGTTCTCCCACTTCAGTTCCCCACCCCTGTGGATTGGTTTCTCCCCACTGTTGATCTTATCTTCCACTCCATCCTGAGCAAATTTTTTGTTTTTGTTTTTGTTTTTCGAGACAGGGTTTCTCTGTGTAGCCCTGGCTGTCCTGTAGCTCACTCTGTAGACCAGGTCCCTCAGAAATCCACCTGCCTCTGCCTCCCACAGTGCTGGGATTAAAGGTATGTACCACCACTGCCCAGCATGCAAACTCTTACTGAATCACCCAACTCCTAGCTAAGTTGGCAGTTCAAGCACACAGGCCCTGGCTGCCCCATCCTCTCCTAGCCAAGTTAGCAGTTCAAGCACACAGGCCCTGGGCTGCCCTCCTCCTCTCCTAACTGTCTCTGCTTCACACCTTTGCTGGGATTTAGTTAAAGTGTTTTCACTGTGTATGTGTAGGGTGTGTGTGTGTTGATTTGGGGGACTTGCACCTTTACTTACAGCACAGTGACAAGTCAGATGTGACTTAGCTGGAGTAGACTCTGCCTGCTGTGAGTACCTGTGTGTACTTAGTGGACACTAAGTAGGTTGTTGGTATAATCCAGACAAAACAATGTTACCCAAATGACACTATGATATTCTTATGTGCTGTGGCATCAGCACAATCAACATACTTCACCACCTTTAAAAAAGAAAACCTTCAGCCGGGCAGTGGTGGCACAGCCTTTAGTCCCAGCACTTGGGAGGCAGAGGCAGGAGGATTTCTGAGTTCAAGGGAGCTGGTCTAAAGAGTGAGTTCCAGGGCAGCCAGGGCTACACAGAGAAACCCTGTCTCGAAAAAAAACAAGGAAAAAAAAAAGAAAACCTGGATAAGTTAGAGAGATGGCTGATTAAGAGCACATGTTCTTTCAGAGCACCGGGATTCAGTTCAAATGATCTCATATTGTTCAGCTATAAAAAGGAATGCAGCATTTATTCCCATTGTATTGTGGGTGAGTGTTGAATGGTAGAGTGAAGGAGTCAAAAAGTAAAAGGCCAGGTGATGCTATCTGAACCTGTTTATAGGAAATGTCCAGAAAAGGCTAGTCTGCAGAGATGAGAAGCAGATTAATGGTTCTGGGAGTTAATCGATGGTTGTGGGGTATAGGCTACTTTTTGGTTTTAGGGATAGGGTTCAGGGTTTTCTCACATGCTAGGCATTTATTGCTGAGCCACACCCCAGGCTCTGGGGCTTTTTAGAAGTGTTTTGTCTGAATGCATTTATATTCAGAGTGCACTTATATCCAGAAGAGGACATTGGGTCTCACTGAAACTAGTTATGGACAGTTGTGAACCATCATGTGGATGTTGGGAATTGAATCCTGGCACTCTGAAAGATCATGTGCTCTTAATCAATCAGCCATCTCTCTAGCTCATCCAGAAGTTTTTTGTTTGTTTTTTTGTTTTCTTGTTTTTTTTTTAAGGTGGTGAAGTATGTTAGAACTGATTGTGTGAGCATTTGTGACTCCTGAATTGTGTACTTTGATTCGTGAATTGTATAGCATATGACTGTTTTAGTAAAGCTGTTCCAATTTTTAAACAAAAGGTCACTTCAACTTGGGGCCAGCCTTTGTGAGAAGTGTCTAGGTGGGCCTGACTGGATTTGGTAAGTGGGATTTACTGGGTAAGATTTGTTGGTTAGTGAAGACTGCCCCTGATAATGGAGTAATTACCTTGGGTTGAAACAAAAAGCTTTGCTGTAGGCTGCTTGAGGTTTTTTTTTTTTTTTGGAGACAGGGTTCTCTGTAGTCCTGGCTGTCCTGGAACTCATGCTGTAGACCAGACTGGCCTTGAACTCAGAAATCTGCCTGCCTCTGCTTCCCAAGTGCTGGGATTAAGGCGAGCACCACCACCGCCTGGCCAGGCTGCTTGAATTAAACTTGTAAGGATATGGGAAAGCAGCTGGTAATGGTTCTGGAGTAGAAAAGGCATATGACTGTAGACAAAGTTGGGGAAAACAACATAGAAATGACTGAATATCATTGGATAAAGTCATGTAGAGAATGAACAAGGGGGCTAGAAGTGGGTCCTAGTATGTTAGTGTCTGACCTCAGGAAGATGGAACTCTTTCTGCAGGCTAGCAGAGACAAGCCTGGCTGTGTGTGACTTATACTTGGTGTGTAAGGGTTTAATGAAGTGAGGGATGAGCTCATCTCCGGAGAATTCCATTTAGCATCTCAACTGGCTGGCTTTCTTGCTGGCCTGACCCAATGGGATCCTCTTCATAAAAGCTCTTAATGATTCCCCTGTGTAGACCACAAACAGCAGGGGAGGCTGGGCTGGGCATAGCAAGGAAAATGCTGCTTGCACCCAGGCAGGTACAACTTCAGGTCCAAGCTGTAGGTTCCAGGAGCTCCTTGGGAGGGTGGTCTAAGAAGCCTCCTCATTAGTGCCAGAATTTGAATGTCAGGGAGGACACATTAGCCAGCCGAAGTGATGCCAGCCTGTAACTGCCAGTTCTGGACCAGCCAGGACTATTGGGGCTGTCTATAAAATCTTGTATGTGCAGACTTGAAAACAGGGCATCCTTTGGGTGGAGGTTCTGGTCAGATAAAGTGTGGGAAAGTGAGCAGGAACCGGGCCTTGAAGGCTAAAGCAAAGAATCTGTGTGATAACTATCACTAATCTGTGTTGTTGGGGATAGAACCTGGTAGATAAGTGCTCCATCACTGGGCCACATCCCCATCTGTGATATGGACTTGGTATTTTACTGTAGACCTTAGGATGCTTGGGGTGGGTGGCATTGGATGGGAGAGTGGTGTGTAGCAGATGGGAGGTGCTGAGAGGATGGTGACAAAGGACAGTAGGCTGAAGTGGGAAGTCCTGTATACCACTGATCTCTGCCTGTCAAGCCCCTGCTGACCCCTTTCCTTACCCGCCTTCTCTGCCAAGTGGGTTTATCTGTGTGCTTCTCAGATGCATTTCTGCCTTACCCTTTCTTCTGTTCTCAGTGCCATGGCAGAACAGGATGTGGAAAATGAGCTTTTGGATTATGATGAAGATGAAGAGCCCCAGGCACCCCAGGAGAGCACTCCAGCTCCCCCGAAGAAAGATGTCAAAGGATCTTATGTCTCCATCCACAGTTCTGGCTTCCGGGACTTTCTGCTGAAGCCAGAGCTCCTAAGAGCTATAGTTGACTGTGGCTTTGAGCATCCTTCAGAGGGTATGCTATCCTGGTGCCACCCCAGTATGCCCTCTTTCCAGAGTTAATCCTACTCATCTGAGCTTCTCCTGTGCCTTGAATAGGGGGTATGCCCCATGCCCCCATGAGTCAGTTATATCAGCAGCCTCTATGCAAGCAGATGGTTTGGGCCTGGCAGTAGCCCGTTTCTTAACTCATACATTTTTTTTCTCCCTTAGTCCAGCATGAGTGTATTCCCCAAGCCATTCTGGGTATGGATGTCCTGTGCCAGGCCAAGTCTGGGATGGGCAAGACAGCTGTGTTTGTGCTGGCCACCCTGCAGCAGATCGAGCCCGTCAATGGCCAGGTAGGTGTGGGCTCTTCTCTGGGCTAGAGTGACCACGTGACAGGACAGTCTCTTGGGGTCTCATGAAACTACTTCCATTTTCTCTTTGTGGGCTTTTGAATTTAACCTGGGAAATGAAATTATGCTGACTTCAGTCACCATGGTTACTGCTGATTTGTTTTGCAGGTGTTCTAACACCACCACCATTATAGATAAATTGTAGGATCTTAAGATTTACACTGGAGTCCAGGATATGAAGCTGAGGGGAAATAAAAAGAAAAGTGATGTTGTGGTGGGCAGGAGTGTGGCTGTAAAGTAGAGCTCTTGGGTGGCCTGAGTGAGGCTTTGGCTTGTGTTCTTGGGTGGGTGTCTACTTGTCTTTTTGGGGTCTGACAAGAGTGTAAGGATTTAGGGAAGGGCTATGCTGTGGGTAGTCAAAAAGACATGGCAGCCTGAGTAACCCTTTTATCTAGGATCAGTGCTGCCATTCTCTGTTCCTGGCCTACTGTAGCTATGAGGAGGATAGGTCAGGGTGAAGAGAAGTGGAGATGTTTGGGCTTCAAATGGCTTGTGGGAAAGGAACTATTGTAATAGGTTGATGTGGGTTTGACATAGGGTGTTGTGGATTCTGGGAAAGACCTATATGTTGCTCTATAGGTATCAGTACTGGTCATGTGCCACACGAGGGAGCTGGCCTTCCAGATCAGCAAGGAGTATGAGCGCTTCTCTAAGTATATGCCCAGTGTCAAGGTAAGCTTCCTCTGGTGCTGTGTTGGGTAGCATGTGGCCTTCTGGAGCCATGCTGGCCTCAGCTCAAGCAGTACTTATCAATCAGTCTTGAGGTTTGTGTAACTTATGTTCCTTATAAGCCTGATTCCCAGCCTTCAAGGATTGTGCTGGTCCCACATACCTCAGCCTTACCCCTATTCTTCAGGCTCCCCTGGGTTCTGAAGGACTGGGAACTGGAGTGTCAGGTCCCCTCAGGATGGGTGGGACCTATACTGTAAGGATCACTGCCCCCAGATGGGTGGAAACAGCTTTCTTTCTGTCCCCACAGGTATCTGTGTTCTTTGGAGGCCTCTCCATTAAGAAGGATGAAGATGTGTTGAAGAAGAACTGTCCTCATGTTGTGGTGGGGACACCAGGCCGGATCCTGGCACTTGTGCGGAGTAGGAGTCTCAACCTGAGGAATGTGAAGCACTTTGTGCTAGATGAATGTGACAAGATGCTGGAACAGCTGGGTGAGCATCCTACTGGCTTGTCCAGCTGGTTTCCCATTCAGAGTCACAGCCATTTTCTAGGGGGCCTCAGGGGGCAAGCAGTGGCTCTCATAGTGGGTCACATGGGTGGCCAGAACTCAGGGTTCCTAGGAGAAGCCTAAGGGAAAATTCTAAGGTTAACAGAGTATGTGCTGCTTCTGAAGCCAGGTTGATTGGGACCATAGGCCCCATGAGCTGCCATCCCTTTAGGATATGTAGGCACACCCAGGGAATCTAGAGGAATAGAGTGGCCTCTGCCACCCATCAGGGGCTGGGAGAGATGGGCATGTGTCCTGGGAAGCAGCTGCAGCTCTCACGCCAGTGGCTGTCTCTGCCTCAGGCTCCCTTTCCTGAAGCGTGGCTCAAGGCGCACTGGCAGGGCCGCTCCATGCTGGCAGCGAGTAAGTGGACCGCAGCTCCTCCCATGCCTGCGCTCCCGCCCATCCGAGCCCAGCCCCTCAGGCAGCGGGGACACCCCTGGGCCCACTCCACCACGGCTATGGTGCCAGTGTTGTCTGGCCCAGGTTGGGAAGGGCTGGTTCCTCTCTGGTGTGGGTTTTCTCAGTTAGACAAAAATACTCAGGCTTGCTATTTGTTGGCATCCCATCCAGACATGCGCCGGGATGTACAGGAGATCTTTCGTCTGACACCCCATGAGAAGCAATGTATGATGTTCAGCGCCACCCTGAGCAAGGAGATCCGGCCAGTCTGCAGGAAGTTCATGCAGGATGTGAGTAGGGTGACGCCCCAGCTGGCTGCCTGCCCGCCCACCGTGGCCAACACCTCAGCGCAGCAGCTTTGGCCTTCCCTGATGGGCTAGGCCACTCTGCGACAAGCACACTGCTCTCATGGCCTGGAGGATGCTAGGAGGCTTCGACGGCCTCCTTCCTTCCCCTGGTTTGTCAAACTGGGAGCTGAGTGGTCCACACCTGAGCCAGAGGCAGAGCTTACCATCCGGCTTTTGGGAGAGAATTGTTTACTGAGGTTGGGTGCAACAGGTCCTCTGGGAATCATCAATACAGAGGAGCTGCTCCCTGGAAGGTTCCGGGCACATGAGACGCCCAGAAGTGAGCCCTACTCGCCCCTTCCTGCTTCCCTCCCCACACAGCCTATGGAGGTGTTTGTGGACGACGAGACCAAGCTCACACTGCATGGGCTGCAGCAGTATTACGTCAAGCTCAAGGACAGTGAGAAGAACCGTAAGCTCTTCGACCTTCTCGACGTGTTAGAGTTTAACCAGGTGATTCTTCTTCCTTGCTTGCACCAAGATATGGGCCTGTGGGGCGATTATCCATGGACTAAACACTATTCTCCGATAAACACTATTCTCCTTCAGGTGGTGATCTTTGTCAAGTCTGTGCAACGCTGCATGGCCCTGGCCCAGCTCCTAGTGGAACAGAATTTCCCAGCTATTGCTATTCACCGAGGCATGGCCCAGGAGGAGCGGTAAGTGCATGAGTGAGTGATGTCCACCAGGGCCAAAGGTACTCACACCTAGGGCTCAGGTTTAATGCCTCTGCTTGTCTCCTGCTCTAGCCTGTCCCGATACCAGCAGTTCAAGGACTTCCAGCGCCGCATCCTGGTGGCTACTAATCTCTTTGGCAGAGGTATGGACATTGAGCGAGTCAACATCGTCTTCAATTACGACATGCCAGAGGACTCAGATACCTACCTTCACCGAGTGAGTGCTTCCTCCCAGTGTGGGGGTCAGGGCTTCCCTCGCCCTTCCTCAGACTCTGAGGAGTTCCTGTCTCCTGACCACATCTCTCTGTAGGTGGCTCGTGCTGGTCGTTTTGGTACCAAGGGCCTGGCAGTCACTTTTGTATCAGATGAAAATGATGCCAAAATCCTTAATGATGTTCAGGACCGGTTTGAAGTGAATGTGGCTGAGCTTCCAGAAGAAATAGATATCTCCACATACAGTGAGTGCCTGGGGCCACTCAGGGCAGGGGCTGGGCTTCAGGAGCAAAGGCCCTCTATCCTCACTGTGTCGTTCTTGTCTTTACAGTTGAGCAGAGCCGGTAACCACATGTGTAGCCAGGGCACCATGGCCACACTCTTTCCCAGCTGCTGCTTCAGATCCTCTTTCTAGGTGACAAATCGGTGTCTCATTTTATTGTTCCAAAGCTTTAGCTATGTAAGAATAAAGTTTTATTGTGAATGCCTGACTCTAGCCCCATTCCTTTCAGTCAACATCTCATGGGGTCGGGTCAAGCCAGCAAACCTATCTACCAGCAAGCATACCATCTTTTTTTATCAGTATATTTAATTTTGTGTGTCAACATTAAAAGGTTTACAGGTAATCCCAGCACTTGGGAGGCAGAGGCAGGTGGATTTCTGAGTTTGAGGTTAGCCTGGTCTACAGAGTGAGTTTCAGGACAGCCAGGGCTACACAGAGAAACCCTGTCTCAAAAAAAAAAAAAAAAAAGTTTACAGGTTAAAAAAATTACAAAACCTAGTCTTTTAACTGTGAGACCCTCTGCCCTGGATGTGGGGCAGCCAGGCCTCTGTACCGTGAGCCTCAGCAGCAGGCAGGTCCTCAGTGGCCGATGTGGCATCATCAGTCTAGCTTAAGGAAACTGAACCCAGCACCCTGGCAAAGAGCCCAGTCTCAAGGAATCTTCCCTTTTGTTCTAGGACTGCTTGCCTCGTGTAGCAGGCACTGGGCTGCAGGTCTGGGCTGTCTGCCTTCTGTTTCTCTGGTAGGCAGTAGCTGTGGTGAAGCAAAGGCAACCAGAAGCAGAACCAGTGGGCCCTTGCCCTGTGCTGGGCTTACATCCCTTCTTTATCTGAAGTGGAGCCAAAGGCGGGAGGATGGCAGGAACAAAAGGCAGGGTGATGGCCTTGAGTATGTGCTACTGTCCTGCATGGACCTTGCCTTCTTCACATCCCTGATTCTGAGGATCTGAGAGCCTGCAGAGGAAGGAGGCCCTTGAGGCTGAGTTCCTCACCCAGGCATGCCCTCTCAGCCCTACTGCAGGCCAGCCCCTTACCCGGGTTTGGCTGGTGCCAGTGCCTGTTGTGGAAGAGTTGAACTCTGTGTACTTGTTTCCAGTAACCATGCAGGCCCATTTCCAGTACTCTTCCCTCACCTGTGAGCCCAAGACACCAGGTTATAGGAAGGAAAGGAGCTTGGCTTGGGACTCAGGCTTGGCCTTGCCTCCTCCCACCCCCTGGTTTTCTCTGGTCATCAGCCTACCTTTTTGTTGAGCAGACAGAGTGTCACATAGAGGAAAAGGCCCTGCAGGCAGTTGAGCAGAGTAAAGATGTAGGATAGCCATGTGCTATGAGGGTTGAAGAGGAACAGGCCAAAGCCCCAGGTACAGCCCAGCACGAGGAGCTGGGCAATGGCTGTGATGGTCAACACCCTGTGGGGATGACAGTTGCAGCTAGCAGCCTAGTCTCCAGCCCTTCACACTCCACCTGCTCAGCCCTAGCCCTCACCTGGCCCTGCCCAAAGCCCCCCTCCCTGCCCCTCTCACCTCGCCTTCCTTAATTTCTTCATGTTTGGGTTGATCTCAGAAAACTTGTTTGCGAGCTTCCAGACAGTGATCACGAAAATGGCAGCATTACACTGGGTGGGGATCATGGATCTCGGGTTATAGGGCTGCGAGTGGTAGTACTCAGCAGTCTTGCTGCTCAGGCCTCCAGTACCCACAGAGTACTTACGAAAATGATGAAGGCCACGGGTCCTGAAAAGCTCCAGAGAAAGCCCTGCTTCCTGAAGTCCAGCCAGCAGCTGGGGGAGGAGAAGGTGCCGCATCAGCGCCCCAGCCCGACCCAGCCCAGCCTCAGCCCAGCCTGGGCCTTACTTCAAAACACTCACTATGTTGCATGCCCATAGCCATCCATGTTGACAGCTGCCATTGAGATAACCACGATGAGGAGGGGCACCCCGTAGCCAATCAGGCAGCGTTGCCATGTACTCAGGCCTTGGCCCTGGAACACACGCACCACCAGGAAGTAGAGCTCTACACCCTCCAGTGCCATCCAGCAGAAGGCGGCCAGGAAGCAGAAATGCAGCATCACAGCCACCAGGCGGCAGCGCAGGCCCACCTGTGGGTACAGAGAGTTAGGAAGAGTCAGTGCAGGGCAGGACCACTGGGCTTCAAAGCCTCATACCTGACCCGAGCAGCTGGGCTCCATCAGGTCCTGGTTCCACACTGAGCCCCAGGCCTTACTCCTAGGACTTGACTCTGGTGAGGGCAAGACAAGAACGTACCTCGCCCCCTTCATTCTCAACGCCAACCAGGAATATGATTGAGCCCAGGAAAAGGCAGATGCACAGGTGTAGGTGCACCATGGTTCGAGAACTCTGGATGGGCTTCACCAGCAGGAAGGTCAGGATACACAGAAGCAGGCAGACCAGGGACAGCAACAACCCCACCTTGGTGATCAATTCCAGCCTTGGGTCCTAGAGGCAGGCAACCAGGATGAGCGGTGTTCCCTCACACCCCTCTGAGGGGGGTGCTCCTCTTTCCCTATACTCAGAAACCCAGTTGGGCCCCTCCTACCTACGATCCTACATCCTGTCTTGGACCACAGGGCCACCTGGCTAATCAAGCTGACCATGTGGCCCAGGTTATGGCCATGTGCAGGAAGCTACACTACCTGGGACATTCTCCACATGGCCTTTTTTTTTTTTTAATTACACATTTGTGGGGTGAAGTATGTTGCCACTGTGTTTTCTGGAGATGGAACTCGGGTTATTAGGCTGGCTGCCTGCAAGCACCTTTACTCACTGACCCATCTCATCTGCTCAAACTGGTGTGTTTTTAGCAGTACTTGATGGTTGTGCAGGGCAGAGGCCTGCATCCATCACCCACTGGGTCATAGAGGATTCCAGGAGAGGAACTAAGACGCAGGACATGAAGCCATCCAAACAAGCCTGCTTGAACAACACCCTTGAGTGGAGGTCCTGCCTCGGCTACCTGGCTACCTGGGGGTCCAGGGCTTACCGCTTACCTGCACATGGTACTGAGCCATTAGGATGGCAAAGCTGGTTAGGTGGTTGCAGTGGCAGATGCCAGTGTCATTCATTGAGCAGCCCTCATTATCCCAGTACCCACTCCCATTGTCGTGGGCTTTCCAGAAGGCACACATCAGCTGTTCACGTTGCTTAGCTGTCTCCACCTACGGGGCAGATAGGTGATTAGGGTGCCTGAAGCACACTTCAGCACACTTAGGGTCAGTCTAGGGTGAGCAGAGAACCTCGCTTTTGGCTACATAAATATCTACTTTGCTCAGAGAGCATGGGGAGCCAGCAATGGAACAACAGGACACCAGTCCCTGCCTTGCGTTGTAAACACATCACAAGCAGTAACAGGTAATAAATGCCAAGGAAATGAAAAGAGCCAGCGGGAATGGTTGCCTACAGATTGTAATTTAAAAACAAAACCAAGGTTTAGTGGATGTCCTCAGACTAGGTGTACTATCTCATAGACTCCAGGTTGCCCTCGAACTCTCTGGGTGAGGGTGCCGTCTACCTCCCGAGTGTCAGGACTACCGTTTATAAGCTACTTTAGACTGTGAATCCAAGCCTTCATGCATGCTAGACAAATATTCCACCAATATCACCAGAGCTCTATCACCAGCCTAGATTAATTTTTAACTTTGAAAATTAACATGTATATAGCTAGGTGTGGCATATGCCTTTCATCCAAGTACTGACAGCAGACATGGGTGGATGTCTGAGTTCCTGGCCAGCCAGAAATATATAGTGAGACATTGTCTCATATACAGGGGTAGATAGGGTACGAGGGCTGGAGAAATGTCTCAGCAGTTGAGAGCATTGGCAGGTTCAATTCTCAACATCCACATGGTAGCTCACCCCACCCACAACTGTCTAATTCCAGTTCCAGGGAATTGGATGTCTTCTGGCCTCCATGGGGCTAGGCATACATGTAGTGCACAGACACATGCAGGCAAACACCAGAACCCATAATTTTTAAAAACTACATTGATGGGGCCTGTACTTGTACAACAGCAAACATGGAGGACAAAGGGCGATTCAAAAGAACTGGTTTTCTCCCTCTACCATGTAGGTCCCAGCTCAGGCTGGGAATTAAATTGAAGCTTGGTGAAAAGCACTTTTGCCCACTGAGCCATCTTGTCAGATCCAGAATACATTTTAATACATTTGTTTTATGTATGTGAGTACACTGTAGTTGTCTTCAGATACACCGGAAGAGGGCATCGGATTCCATCACAGATGGTTGTGAGCCACCATGAGGTGCTGGGAATTGAACTCAGAACATCTGGAAGAGCCTACAGTGCTCTTAACTGCTGAGCCATCTCTCCAATTCTTTTTTTTTTTTTCGAGACAG
>NW_022196905.1:222112135-222143681 GCF_008632895.1 Mastomys coucha
TTTTTTTATTATTATATTTAAGTACACTGTTGCTGTCTTCAGACACTCCAGAAGAGGGCATCAGATCTCATTATGGATGGTTGTGAGGCACCATGTGGTTGCTGGGATTTGAACTCACGACCTTCGGAAGAGCAGTCGGTGCTCTTAACCGCTGAGCCATCTCTCCAGCCCCATCTCCAACTCTTATTAAACATTTTATGACACTGAAGACCAAACCCTGTAACCTTACCATGACAGGTAAGCATTCTACCATTGAGCCAACTACTGGATTTGCCTGATAGTTACTTATGTGTTCATTCATTCATTCATTCACTCATTCACTCAGCAGTACCAGGGGCTGAACCCAGGGACTTTCTAAATGCCAACCAACTGTAGCACTGAGTTTGAAGACAAGGTCTTGCCAAGTTGCTCAGATGGGCCTTAACTTCACTCTAATTCATTCAGGGTTTGAACTTTGAATGCCCTGCCTCCCAGCAGTTGAGAGTAATGCCTGTGCCCCAAGACCCAGCTCAGATTTTATTTCTTTTTTTAAATCTATTTAGTTTTGATTTTTGCCATTTATTTTTTGGGACAGGTTCTCTATAGAACTTTATCCTGGCCAGGCAGTGGTGGCGCACGCCTTTAATCCCAGCACTTGGGAGGCAGAGGCAGGTGGATTTCAGAGTTTGAGGCCAGCCTGGTCTACAGAGTGAGTTCCAGGACAGCCAGGGCTATACCGAGAAACCCTGTCTGGAAAAACCAAAGGGAGGTGGGGGGAGAAGAAGAAGAAGAAGAAGAAGAAGTCATCTTATCTTGAAATTCTCTGTAGACCTCAAACTCTCTTGCACCATGTGAGTCAAGAAGCGCTGCCCTGACTTTTGACTTTGGTTAGGGGGTGAGCAACAGAGCATCCCCTCCCTCCCTCCCATTCAAGGACTCACAGAAGTAAAGTTGAACTGGAACGTAACATTTGAGGCGAGCTTCTTAGTGTCCGTGTTGGTCAGAAAGATGGAATTGATGTTTGAGAGGAACTTAAGTGAGACTCTCGGAATGGGGCTCCCATAGAAGTCCTCCAAAGCGGCCCTCCTCTGCTCCATGTTCAGGGAGGCATCAGCCAGCAGCTTTTGCATGTTTGGAATGGACAGGATGCCTGCCACCGAGTAGCCTGGGGGCAGACATGCAGGCTCGACTCCTGTCCCCTCTCTGTACTCCTCCCAATGGGCTGGTGTCTACTTGTCCCACCCACTCCAGACCTCACCCTGGTTGCCCTGGCAGATGCACTCCCTGGATCCCTACCATTCTCTGAGCTTTTGGCTCCAGCCGTCACAGCCCAGTCCAGCTTCATCCAAGCTTGGCTGTGATGCACTGTGGTAATATCTTTGCTGTCTTGCTCCTTGACCATCAGGGACAGTTCTGAAGACACAGGGACATGATTGGGGGAACCAAAGATGGTGTCTGGGAGCAGGGCAGGAAGAAGGCTTACCAGTGTTTGAAGGGGACGTGTAGGTGAAGGGGCCTTTGGGCAAGAACTGGGCCAAGGTTCGAAGGCTTTGTTCCAGGTTCGAGAGCAACTGGCCAGCTACTTGTTGGGTTTGAGTCTCTATATCTATGGGTTCTTCCAGCAGCTTGTCCACAGCTTCAATGAGTTTCTGGGGTGATGAATGACAGAGTTGTTAAGGTTTTGAACCACAGGAACAAAATGAAGGACCCTGACCACTCTTCTCACCAGCAGACACTGGAGAGCCATTCAGGTTCCCTGGGGAACCAGCTGGTGGGATGCATTAAGACTCACACAGTAGCCAGAAAACAAGGAGATGAAGTGTGTGATCCTGTGCACCTGCATGTCACAACAACACATAGACACAGCAGGCACAGTGACTGCCAAGCCTCTGCTGAGCCATGCCCCCAGCCCTCACTGTGGATTCTAGGCTGGTGCTCTTCCGCTGAGCTGTGCCCCCCAGCCCTATATTCTTGAAATTACTTATGACCTTGGGCTTCTGATCTGGTTACAGGCATGTCATATACCACCACACCTTGTTTATTCACTGCTAGGGGCCAACCCTAGGGTGTTTTGCATGGTGGCCAAGCATTCCACCAACTGTGCCATCCCAGCCCTGTTGTTTGTTTGTTTGTTTCCAGGGTCCCAATGTGTAGCTCAGGGACTTGAGATCCTTCTTTAGACTCCAAGCAGCATGGGCCACCATGCTCTGCCTAACTCCAATCTTAACTGCCCCAGTCACTGCCATTGTAACCCTTGTGTAATAGCCAGACACCTGGCTGCACATGTCAGACCCATGTGCCCCAAACCAGAAGTACTGTTCGCATGGATGGAATGCTGTCAGTCTGCCCTGAAGCCCTGATGCACCAGGGTCTCCAGAGTCGCCCTCACCTGGATGGTGTAGTTGGCTGTGGCTGGATTGAAGTCTCTGAACAGATTCTGGACCTCAACAGAGAATCTCGAGAGAGTCTGGAAAGGGAGATGGTGGGTCATGGGTGGGCAGCAGCAGAGCTGTCGGGGATGGACAGGCTGTGTGAAAGAATCCAACCTCCTGGTCTCCACTGGCTACTCACCTGGCTGTGGGCTGTGGGCAACAGTGTCCAAGTAGGGAAAGGTGGTTCTATGGAGACAGGACCATAGTTCAGTAATCTCAGAGTGGACTTTCAGGGCATGGAGTCGGGGCGGCTGGGTCAGGTACCTTGACATATGGTGTCTGGACCACCGTGGGACCCAGAAGTTAGCTTCCAACCTGGGCGGCAGCGGCACCTGTAGGAGCCCGGGATGTTTTTGCAGGTGGTGGAACTGTGACATTTATGCTGCCCAGAGCTGCACTCATCCACATCTGGGGACACAAGGAACAGGTTAAAGCCTTTCCTGTCGAGCTACAGTCTCTGGCCTGAGGTACTGACCCCTGAGTGGTACATGATAGGAATGTGCAGAGGCCTAAGGCATACAGATAGATGGATGTGGATAGATAGATGTACGTGAGAAAATATGAACTATGAACTTTTAGAATTGAAGACATCTGGGGTCCCCCAGGGCTTCCCCTTGGTATCCTGGCTCCTTTCCTGGACTCCACAGCTTTTCAGACTTAGCCTCAGGAAATTAAGCCCTTGTCCAACAGAGACTCCTTTCAACTCCTTTGATAAAACATAGGAGCTGAAGAGATGGCTGAACCTGTGGATTCAGTTCCCAGCACCTACATCAAGTGGCTCACAACTGCCTGTAACCTGTGGATTCAATTCCAGAGGATCTGACAGCCTCCTCTGGCTGCCCTGGGCACTTGCACCCCCATGGTGCACAGATACACACCCCTACATACATAAGAAACGGCCCTGCAACTCACAGAGATCTATCTGCCTGCTACCTCCAAGTGGTGGCATTAAAGGCATGTGTCAGCACACTTGGCTAAAATAAACAAATCCTGAAGGTTAGATTAGGTATTGTGACTCTAAGTCCTTAGAAAGGTTGCATGCGGACCTTCACACACTGTGCTGACAGGGCCATTGGGGGATCCTGGAGCAGGTTTCCAGCCTGGGCGACAGATGCAAGAATAGCCGCCCAATTTGTTGATGCAGTGGGTAGAATTGTGGCAACGGTTTTGCCCGGAGGTACATTCATTCACATCTGGGAACAAAACCAAAGAGTCATCCCTGCCCCCACTCGCTCGTGTATCAGCACTGTATCATTTTCCCATCTTCTCACTGCCACAAATTTAGTTACCACCTCATGGTGGTTTCTGCAGGACAGGCCCAGCAAAGATCAGGGGATCCAACTTAAAGGAGGTAAAACCAGGACGGAGACTGAGTCACAGCACTGGACCTTTTGACCCAGGCCTCTTGTTATTTTTCATCTTTATCAGAACAGGATGTGATACTGCTCTTAGAGATGAGAAAGAGCTGAGGTCTGGGAGCTTCCCAGAGTCCCTGGGCCTCCCGACCCTGTAGTAACATGTCGCTGGGAGTTCAGTCCTCAGGGGAGTCTTCATAATTCTTGGGGCTCCTGGGACCCTGCAGATCTCCCTCTTCAGGCTAACAGACTTTGCCTCCTCCCAGATCCTGTCCAGTCTTAGCTTCTTCTGGGTGGACTTCCACCTGTGTGTACCTTCAGCGTGTACACCTGTGTATGAGTAGCTGCCCTGGGTTGGTGTAAATGATGTGTTCCTACAGACTCTAGGGTTCAGACCCTCATCTGCTCATGAGAAGCAGCAGAAGGGATTATGTGCTTGAAGTTGAAGCCTCAGGCTCAAGTTTGGCCACGTTTCATGACCCAGAAGCATCTGGAACATTTTAATCTCCTCCTTGTGGGAAGACCAACTTCTAATTCATATAAAGGCATCAAATAGGGTCCAAGGTAGCTCTGACTCTATTGTCTGGATATAGGGGAAGCAGTCAAGGGTTCCCTAAGTGCCAGCAATAGGACTGTGTCAGGTCTCAGTATCCCAGCCCGAAGATTTGGAGTGAAGACTACATATGACCCTTAGGAGCCAGTGCAAGGAGATGGGGAGCTCTGTCTTCGCCGTAGTAGCTTCTGTCCCCATTCTTACAGGGTACTGTTCCCTTGCGGTAGCTCCGTCGCTAGGTCCACAGACCTCTGTTCTGTCAGTGAAGAAGGACTGAGTGTTGCCCTCAAGCCACATTCCCTCTAGGAAGAGACTCAACAGGAGAGGGCAGGGCAAGAGCGGTAACACTAGATAGCCATGATACCTCACAATCGGAGCTAGCTGTGGGTTGAAGTTGTAGAGGGTAGGAAGATCTATTCCACTGAAGCCAGCCCTTCAAGATCACAGGGCCCAGGGAGGGAGGTATGCTGCTGGGGCAAGAGTGATAGAAATTTCTGTCCTCTCCTTTTCTGTCATGGCCACAGACCTGGGGATGGGCTGAGTGTAGCCCAGCTTTCTTATACTAAATTGTCTGGCCTGGCAGCTGTGGGTGGTTGACATCATCGGGTAAGGCTAGGTTATGAAGCAACGGTCCTCCACGATACCTTCTCTTGCATTGTGCTAGCCTTCAACTCTCTTGGGTGTGTGTTGGGGGTGTGGGGGTTGATGTCACCCTGCCCAATCTGGCCATGCTATTTTATGCTGTATTCAAGGAACCAGAATTGCTGGGGATAGTCAAAACGGTGATTGGGCAGAACAATGGACAAGGCTGACCAAAAAGGGACACCAGCATCAAGTGTTGTCTTCCAGCAGAAGTAGTGGCAAGGAATGTGGCCTACCCTTGGATGTCCGCTCTTCTGAGTCTCCCAGCTGTGTCTGGTGCACTGTGGTTGGCTGCTCGGGGAGATTTCCAGGTGCAGTAGTAACTGTGTGGGTCCCGGAGGGCACAGGTGTCATCCCCATGTCTACTGAAGCTGGGAAAAGGACAGAGACTGCAGTGGAACGTGCTTGTGGTAGATGCAGAGCGTTCTGAATGCCATTGCTTTGGTTTATGCAAATGAGATGCAGATGGGCAGAGGGATGGTGGCTTATGCAAATGAGATGACAGGAGGATGGTGGCTTATGCAAATGAGATGCAGATGGACACAAGGAGTTCTGAACTTCCAGAACAAAGTAGAGAAGAAGAAGAAGAAGATATGGCCCAAGAAATCCTGTCATCTTTTGAGCGCCATCCAGGTGAGCATGTCGTCCAAGTGATGTAGGATGGAGTTGGGAGTGCTCCGTGATGGCTCAGCACCTTAGGCATTGAATGAGTTCTGCTTTAAGCTGGATGCTTTCTGTCACCTTCCTTGGGGTCCATGGAGACTCCTATGTCACCTTGTGTACTGATAACATTTTTCTGGAAAGCAATTTCTTTCTCTCTGTCTCTCTCTTTAGGACAGGGTCTCATTATGTAGCTCTGCTGTCCTGTAGACCAGGCTGGCTTCAAACTCACAGAGATCTATCTGCTGGCCTCTACTGTGTTGGGCTTAAAGGACTGTGTCTCACACCTGGCTTTGAAAATGTCTCTTGCATTCAAAGAGAACACACTTTTTCTTAGATCTTGCCATCAAGTTAATAATCTGCCTTGAGATCACTTAAGACTGTGTACTTAATATACTATGTGCTCAGCTTGTTAAAGCTTAACCTGCCTTTAAGAGAGCAGTGTTACCAACCTTACTGTTCCTCAGATTTCCCATTTAATCAACTTTTACAACCTAAGCTAAATGCATAGCTTCAATCTTAAGTCATGTACTCTTCCATGCTCCAGATCCAGAATAATGTACACGTGTGCTTTCGTGTGTGCGAGTATGTGTTGTGGTAGTCATTTCCTGAGAACAACCAATGGGTTGAGAACAATGTTATACAACCTTGTTCCCCCAAAGATGCTAGAAATAGCATGTGGATATGGGGTGATGTCTGTCTGCCATGGTTTGCTGGTCTGAGAAAGTTAGTTTTCCCTTGTAAAATTCTGGTAAGGACTCCTATAGAGATTCCTTCATTCCTTTGCCATGCTGTGTGTTTCTGTGCTGTTTAATAAATACAGAACAAATCTCTTTGTTAGAGACAGACAGGACCCTGAGAGAAAAGTGTGGAGAATTCTTTCTGTTTGTTTGATTGATTGATCTTGTTTTTCAAGACTGGGTTTTTCTGTGTAGCCCTGGCTGTCCTGGAACTCACAATGTAGGCAGAGCAGGCTGGCCTAGAACTTACAGAGATCCTCCTGCCTCTCCCTCCCGAATGCTGTGATTAAAGGCATGTGCTGCCTCCACCAGGCTATTTTGGGTTTTTGAGACACGGTAGAAAGTACAGAGCTCTGGCTGTCCTGGAACTCGCTGCATATGCATTACTTTGCTCATATTTTAGCCTCAAACTCCAAAGTGTTGGATCACAGACATGTGCCACACCACACTACCCAACTAAAAAGGGCTTTCTGAGCCATGCCTGGATATTAGGATGAGGCCCTGAAAGAATTTCTCGCATCTCCCTTCCTCCCTGCTTGTGGACATGACACATGACCCAGAGCAAACCGCAGGGGCAGAACTAATGTCAGAGCCCCATGGCTACTGCAGTACACATGCTGCTGACCTTGAAGCTGACATTGGTGATGAGGCAAGGAGGGGGGCTCTTACCTTGACATGTGTTCTCACTCTTGTTAAAAAAAGATTCTGCCCCAGAAAGGAGCTTATATCCCGGGTTACAGACACAGGCATAGCTCCCCTCGGAGTTCTGACACGTGGCAGATGATCCACAGGAAAATTCAGGTAGTAAACACTCATTGATGTCTGCAACAAAACAGGGGTCACCCCCCAGACTGGAAAGTTCCCCCAGGAGACTCCCATCCCTGCCTGACTACCAGTCCAGGAATTGTTGATGAATTCATATCTTCTGGGAAAAGTTATGGGCTCTACTTATAAGGCTGAGCTATAGGTCTAGCAAGAATTCCTGAAGCTGACTGATTGGTCCTCTGGGTCATCTGGATGGAACCCGGGATTTGAACAATACGAATGTGAGAGTGGGATGGAAGGTCAGCCTCCTCCTTTCAATTCCTAAAGCCAAGTTCAGGCCCAGACCCCTGGGACTCCTCTCAGGAAACCCCCTTTCACTTCTTGCCTCCCCACCTTGCTTTCTTTCCCTGTCTTTGTCTAAAGCCACTGGCCCCAGACCGCACCTTGTCATCTCATCGAATGCCCAACCCTGAGCCTTCATACCTTCACAGCTCTCTGCAGGGTTAGTGATGACCGGCTTCTCTGAGCTGAAGCCTTCCTCGCAGACACAGCTTCTCTTACTGATACATTTTGAGTTGGCAGGGCACCACCTGGCACAGTCTGTGGGGGACAGATACTCTGATAAGAAAGTAAAGGAGGCCCAGTAGAGGGGAAGTGCCACCAAGAACAGAAAGGATCTTATGAAGGTGTGAGGAGGGCCCTAAAGTTCCCCAGCATCAGCTCATGTCCTCCCAAGGCTCCCCAGCACCCGGCTGTGTAGCCCTCGTGTCCAAGGGACTTACTCTCCACCTTCTGGCTTTCAGCTCCTGAGAGACTCAGTAAATTGCTCACCACTGCAAAGAAAGGAAAAGATGGTCAGCCGGAAGCCAGAGCAGGGACAGAAGGCCCACGTTGTACATTGTGCGCGCGTGGGCATCGGGTGATGACCCTGCCCAGGCTGAGGTTTTGTACCTCATTCAAAAAGACAGACCCAGAGGGTGGGTCTAATGATACTTGCTTATTATTCAATCACTCCGGATGCTGAGTCTGGAGGATAAGGAGCTCAAAGCCGACCCTGGGCTTCATACTGAGACCCTGTCTCAAAAGCAAAACCAAAACAAACAAATAAACAAATGACTAGCCACAGCTGGAGAGATGGCTCAGAGGTTAAGAGCACTGGCTGCTCTTCCAGAGGTCCTGAGTTCAATTGCATGGCAGCTCACAACCATGTGTAATGGGATCTGATGCCCTCTCCTGGTGTGTAGACATGCATGCATACAAAACACCCATATACATAAATACATACATACATACATACATACATACATACATACATACATACATACATAAGTCTTTTAAAAAACTAAACAAGGGCTGGTGAGATGGCTCAGCGGGTTAGAGCACTGACTGCTCTTCCGAAGGTCCTGAGTTCGGATCCCAGCAACCACATGGTGGCTAACAACCATCCGTAATGAGATATGACACCCTCTTCTGGTGTGTCTGAAGACAGCTACAGTGAATTACACCGGAGCGAGCGGGACCTCTGGATCCTGAGTTCAATTCCCAGCAGCCACACACATGATGGCTCAAGGCCATCTGTACAGTTACAGTGTACTCATACACATAAAATAAATAAAATAAATTAAAAAAACTAAACAAGCAAAAAAATGATTACAATGACAACAGACTGCACAGTTAAGAATGGGGTTTATGCCTGAAACCCCAGTATATGGGAGGGGGTGCAGAAATGATCAGAAGTTTGTAATCATCCTTGGCTACACATCAAGGTTAATCTACCTAGACTACATGAATCCCATCTATAAATAAATAATAAATAAATAATACAAACAAAAAGCCAGATGCAAGTCTCCTGACTAGCTTAAGTTACACAGCGAGGTTCTGCCTCAAAAATAAAATGGAGGGAAAAAATATACAACTCAAGTGTTGTCTCCTGAGGTTCAAACACCCACAGCCAGAGGACCAGTACCCATGGTGGCCTGTGGGCCAGCCCACGACCTGGAAACCAGAGGGATCTCAACACAAGAAGCTAGACTTGGCTCTCCAGGCCTATGGGGTGGACAGAGGAACCCCTTGGTCACAGTTGGATGTTGGATATAGCTTCCTGACTCTCTCTCTCCCTCAGTTTCCCTCTCTGAGGAAAAGGAGAAGACGATGGCCTGGCTTTGTGGGGACAAACCCTGCATGGCTAAGCAATTAATTATAGGGAGTTGGTCTTGTACTGCTTGTACTCAATGCCAAATTATGTACCCCAAGATCTGGTTGTTCCAAGGTCCTCACATATACCAGCATTTGTTATATAAACCTTGCTCACCAATTACTGGGGAGGTGAGGTTTGGGTTTCAGGCTGGGGGGGGGGGCGGTGTCACAGGCAGGGAGCACAGAGAAGGAGAGAGGAGAGAAAGAAGAGTCTCGGAGGAGGGGAAGACGGGAGAGACCATGCGGTCTCCGTAAGTCGTGATGGACCAGCAGCATGTGCTGGATGGAGTGAAACGCCTCCCCAGGACACTAGACTGCTACAGCAGAAATAACCCAGAGAATTTCAAACAAGTATTTGCAGAGCACAGTTGGGGTAGTAGCCAGACTACAAGTTAGAGATTTAGATTAGGCGTCATCCTCGAGTAATTGTGCAGGGCCTAATAAATAAATATCATGGTTTGAGTATCATTCATATGAATCTAGAAGGAGAATAAGTTTAATAAATATCATTTTACATTTGATGCCTAATGTGAGGTGCCAATTAGTTGTAGGGTTTTTTTTTGTTTTTTGGGTTTTTTTGTTTTTTCGAGACAGGGTTTCTCTGTGTAGCCCTGGCTGTCCTGGAACTCACTCTGTAGACCAGGCTGGCCTCAAACTCAGAAATCTACCTGCCTCTGCCTCCCAAGTGCTGGGACTAAAGGCGTGCGCCACCACTGCCTGGCTTGTTGTAGTTATTACTATGGAGGTTTGCTACACCTCCTTTTTTATTTTTCCTATTAGGGGTTTCTACCCCACTTAGTCAGACAGTTTCCACCTCAAAGACACAAAAATCTTTATATTTATAATAAGCTTAAAATCACTAGAGCTGGGCAGGTATCAGCCCTCTCTGCCATTTTGTCTGCTTCTCTGTCAGTAACTCAGAGACATCACTTGCCATGTTCCTCCTGGGCTGCTTCTACTCCACCAGGCTGATCCTCATGGCCATGTGATCACGGTTCACTCTATCCCACAGCGATTTCCCTCTCCCCCATTTTCCTCGTGGTCCCTGCCTGAGAACCTCTGCCCAGTCTCTTCTGCCCTGCCCAGGCTGTAGGCAACTTTATTCACCAATCAAGGATAACTTGGGAGGAGGTGGGGTCAAGGTTTACACAACAAAACTGGTATACATGAGGTTCTCCTCATGGGGCAACCAGATCTTGGGGCCAGTATACAGCATTTGAGTATACAGTAGCACCGGACCAATCCCCCACAATTAACATTGGCTCTGGCTGTCCTGGAACTCCCAGAGATTCAGATGCCTCTGTCTCCCCAGTGCTTGGATTAAAGGTGTGCACCACCATACCCCAGTGTGATATTGTCTTTTTACACTTTCTCTCTGTTTAGCTTGTTTTCTATCATTTCGTCTCAAAATGCTGGGGCAGAACCCAGCACTTTCATGTTAGGCGCGTGCTCTGCCTTCGAGCCTCATTCCCAACCCCTCTTTTTACTTTATTCCTAAATTCAAGCTGGGCTTTCACTTGAAATCCTCCTGCTTCAGTGTTCTGAGGGGTTGGTACAGGACTATGCCACCAGGCCAGTCCCTTGTCATATTTTAGGGAAGAATGAAAGCTTGGGTCACTTCTCCCAGGTCCCATCGGAGATCTGACACTCCAACACCACATGTGTACTCACGGCCAACCACATGACCCCATGGCCACAAGTCAGAGAGGGCTCCTCCCACACAGAAAGTGGCTGTGGTGGAGGGTGGGTGACTGCTGAACACACCCCATGCCTTGCTGTTGTTGGCATCCCACCTAAGGCAAGACTGGGTAACAGAGCAGCCACTAGAGACAGGCATCCGAGAAAGCAGAGGTGGAAATGACAGTGGGAGATGAGAAGCAGGGCATGAAGGCAAGCAGGGTAACACTGTGGCTTGAGGCTAAAGCAGGAGGCTGCTGGGGCAGGAGACTCCTCACTTAAAAGCTACACAAAACTCAAGGACACCTGGGTGGTTTAGCAGGAACCTGGCTGAAACAAGGCCCTGGGTCCCATCTCCAGGACCAAAGCATGAAAGGGCGTGGGGAGCCCACATGATGGAAGGAGATCACTGACCTCTACATGGGTGTCATGGCATGTGCGCGCGCGCGCGCACACACACACACACACACACACACACACACACACACACACACTAAAACAAAACAAACAAACAAAACCAAACTGGCTGCCGGAGAGATGGCTCAGCAGTTAAGAGCCCCTGGCTGCTCTTTCGGTGGACCCAGGGTTCAATTTCCAGCACCCACACAGTGGTTCATAACAGCCTGTAACTCCAGTTCCAGGGACTCTGGTGCCCTTTTCTGGTCTCCAAGGGCACAGGCATGCCATGTGGTGCACACACATATATGCAAGCAAAGCACCTATTAACACAAACCTAATACATCCAAAAAGAGGGGGAGAGAAAGAAAAAGGAAAGCCAGGCAGTGGGGCCACCATGCAATGCCAACTACTTGGGGAGCTGACGCAAGAGGATTGGAAGTCCCTAACGTGGGCTACAGAGTGTAGATGCTTGTCTTGGAATAAAAACCAAGAAAACCTGGTGTGTAGTGTGTGTGAAGGTACTGGCCTGGCAACTGTGAATCTCTGGTTTCTCTCTCAGTACAGAAGAAGAAAAGAGTGGGCTGGGGTTGTGGGGGTGTGTATGTCCCGGGAGCAGGAGGCCTGGGGAGCGGTTAGGGGACAGAGTTGATCCCAATAAGCAAGAAAATAATCCCAACAACAGGAATCCTAGAGGGAGCCCTCAGGAGAAGGGCTGGTGGGGGCGATGGGTGAGTCACTTCCTTGATGATTCACCCACCACTGGGCTGGCTGCATGCCAGGTTCCCAGGGGACTCCTGGGGTCAGCCACTCTTAGCAGGGTTGTTGAGGCAGGGACAGGGAGCTCAGAGGGTCCCCTGAAAGCTCCACATTTGTCTGACTGGGTTTCCCTCAGGCCAATGGAGAGGCTCTGGGTGAAATTCATTCCCTCAAAGCTGGGGTGTTCTGAGGCCGGGCACCCCAGCCAGGCAGCTGTCCCCTCAAGTCAGAATTCTTTCTTCCTCCTCTTGGGCCACTGAGCTGGAATTCTCCTCCCACACCCATCAGAACCCAGTTCCTCTTTGTGGGACAGACCACAAAATGAC
Source organism: Mastomys coucha (assembly GCF_008632895.1). Taxonomy (NCBI): domain Eukaryota; kingdom Metazoa; phylum Chordata; class Mammalia; order Rodentia; family Muridae; genus Mastomys; species Mastomys coucha. The sequence goes on from NW_022196905.1 coordinate 222,124,616, forward strand.
CTTCCCTTCATGTTGGGCCCCGGGGCAATTCACGGTTCCTAAAGTCCAGTACCAATATGTGTGTCTGTGTGAACAGCCGAGATGCTTTCCACCTTGAACCTCGGCTCATCAAGCAGGCTTGGCTAGCTAGCCAGCAAGCCCCAGGGATAGACAGCATGATCACAAGTGTGTGTCACCACATCCAGCTTCCTTCACACCAATCATTTACTGACGGAGGCCTCCCTCCAGCCCTCAAATCACTTTAAAAAATAATATTGATTTATTTTTAGGATGTTCTGTCTGCATGTATATTACCTGGGGCAATAGATAGGTATTGAGGGCATTGGATGCCCTGGAACTGTTGTTAAAGATGGTTGTGAGCCACTGTGTTGTTCTTGGGAACTGATCCCTGTCCTCTGAAAGAACAGCAAGTGTTCTTAACCACTGAGCCATCTCTCCAGCCCCTTAAGTAATTTCTTTAAGACTCAGAACCAAAGCTGTGAATGGTGATGCATACTTTCAGAGCCAGCAGTGGAGAAGCAGTGTGGGAGAACTCTGCTGGAGGCCAGTCTGGTCTATCTAGGGAGCCAAGGCTATGTAGAAAGACCCTATCTTAACAAGACAGAAATAGCCGGGCAGTGGTGGCGCACGCCTTTAGTCCCAGCACTTGGGAGGCAGAGGCAGGTGGATTTCTGAGTTCGAGGCTAGCCTGGTCTACAGAGTGAGTTCCAGGACAGCCAGGGCTACACAGAGAAACCCTATCTCGAAAAGACAAAAAACAAACAAACAAACAAACAACAAAAAAAAACAAGACAGAAGTAGGAGGATTAGAACACATTCAAAACCAGTCACAGCTACAAAACTACAGTGCCAAAGCCTGTCTCAAAACTAAAACCAAAACAGACTCAAAATGAAGCCAAACCTTGTTGCACAAATCTGTAGTCTCAGCACACAGAGGCAGGAGAACCAGAAGTTCAAGATCATTTTAGCCATCTTAAAAGCTTGTTTACAAAAACAAAACAAAAAACAAATAACCAACCAACCACCTAGACTCAGAGCAACAAGGCCATCAGGAAGATCAGGAAGTAGGGCTGGGGTTATGTCTACACAAAGAGAAACTGAGGCTTGGAGCTTGGAAAAAGATTAGTGGTCAAACCAGGCCAGAGAAAGGACAGTAGACTCGAGTAATAGTTACCCAAGCCAGGGTGGGTTCCTTGTCCCCTGGGCTACATTGGGCTCTACCCCACCATCCTAAAGCCATTGGCCAGACCGCCTACATCTGGAGACTTGGAAATTAATCAAACAGGAGCAGAGCTGTTCTCTTCAGCTCCCAGACACATCTGGTTCAAATTCCCAAGCTCAGACTGCAGCCAAGGGACTCCTGCTTAGGGAATCCAGAAGTGGGGGTAGGGCAGCCTTTGTGCTTCCTGCCAGAGACATCCCAGCACCTCATCCAGAGAACATAATCACAATGATAAAACAGTGTCCACTTGCGTGTGTGCTCGGGTGCTCATGCTTGACACAGTATCTCATTGTGTAGTTCTGGCTGGCCTGGAACTTACTCTGTAGACCAGGTTGGCCTCCAACTCCCAGGGTCCCAGACGCCTTCTTCCTGTCTCAGCCTCTCTGGTGCTGGGATTCAAATCCCGAGACACCAGCTAGCTAGGCTGGTTGGTTGGTTTTTAAGACAAGTTATCATGTGGCCTCAAATTCAGTATACAGCAGAGAACGACCTTGAACTTTTGACCCTCCTGCTTCCACTACCTGGGTACTAGGATAGCAGACACAGACACCACACCCATATGTTCAGTTAATTCAAACTGTAAACCAGAAAGTTTGTAAACAAACTCTTGGGCATTGAAACAATATGGTAAAATGCAGCTGGTCTTGTTCCATTTTACAGAGAAGGAAGGTACAGCCCAAGGTCACTGTGACCCAGCCTAGTGACAGACAGCCAGGCCCCTACAGCTGTTTGCCACCAACTGTGACAAGCTGGGACTCTATTTCCTGGCTCCAGAGCCCAGGGCCACTGAGCTATCTCCCACCTGCCACCTGCCACACAGGCCAGTCATTGTGGTTAGGGTGACCCCAGCTTGTGCCCCAAGTTCCACGTCATGGGGTAACCCCAGCTGGTGCCCCAAGTTCCATTTTTCTCACTGTTTGTTGTCAAGTTACTTAGCAGTCAAACGACCGTTGAGGCACCCAGGGTGGGGCGGGAAAGGAGACCAGGAAAGTCATGATGAAAGCCAAGTTCAAACCACAGCCTGGTAAGATCCCTTCAGCCCAGCAGCTCAGTCCCCCGCAAGTCCCAAGGAGATTCTCGGCAATGTTCCTGGCACTGAGACAGCAGGGGACAGACTGGGAGAGGAGGAGTTCCCACCCTCAAAGAAATGGGTATCCTCATATGGGTTTTACTTCACATTAAGAGCATCTGTATGGGCAACAGTTTGCAAAGTGTACTTTAACCTACATTTCTTCTTAGCTTTGTATTTTATTGCTGTATGTGTTTTGCCTGCACCTACGTTTGTGAACTGCATGTATGTTTCTGTACTGCATGTCTGGTGCCTGTGGAAGCAGAAGAGAGTGTGGATCACCTGGAACTGGAGTTAGAGACACTTGTGAGCCACCAAATAGATGCTGGGACCCAACCAGGTTCTTAATGCTCTTAACCTCGGCACCATCTCCAGCCCCTGGCCTGCATTTCTTTTTCTTTTGTTCTTTTGAGACAGTCAGGCGCTTGCTGTGTTGCCCAGGCTGACCTGAAATTGGTGACCCTCCTGACTCAGCCTCCCCAATGCCCTGTGACACCATGCCCGCTTTGCCACTCCCCTTAACTGGCCCCGTGCCTCAGTTTCTCCCTCTTAGCCTCCAAACTGGCAACACTGAAGCCCATTAGGACTTGGCACCCCTGAGAGCCTTCTGGGGCGCATAGGTGTGCGGGCTTTGCCTGTCCCTGCCCCTCCTGGCCACGTCCCACGAGTTCTCTCCCCGGCCCGCGCAACCCCGATGTCTCACCAAGCAGGAGGTTGCAGCTGACGCCCCTCATAGCGGCGCGGAACGGACAGCGTCTGGGTCGACGGAGGACTGTGGCGGCTGGCTGGGCTGGGCCTTTATGCAGCGGGCGTGGGCAGGGCAGGGCCCTCCCCTCCCCGGAACTGTCCTCCCCGCTGGAAAGTAACAGGAAAGTGCCGGGGAAACAGACCCAGGGCGCGGCGCGCGCCCGCGTCTGCAACAAACGCAACCTCCCTGCCCCCGCGCGCGGCCCCGACACCGCCCCCGCGGGGAGCCGTGCGGTGTGGACCGGGCAGGCGGGCGGGGACAGGGACCAGGGGACATTGAAAAGAGCAGGGTGGAGCTCCCACCCGAGCGGTATTCTGGGCTCCTAAGCGACCCCGCCTTTCCCATCGCAGGACTTGCCGGCTTCTTTTCCGAGATAGAAACTGAGGTTCAGAGAAGCCAGGGGCCAAATAAGAACCAGAAGAGGACAGAGGGTCCTGCAGGGCTGACAGGCCAGGAATGAGAAACGTCACGGTTTGGAGACGTGGCTCAGCGTTCACAAGTGCTTGCTTAACCTGCTCGAGGTCCTGTCTGGCCTCAAAGCCACCTAAACCGGCGGAGGACTGCTAGCATCTAATCCCAGCACTAATCAGGAGTTCAACTCCGTTTTGAAGCCTGCCAGCGCTACAAAGGACCTTGCCCAAAAAGTAAAAAGGGGCATGGCATGGCTGCGTTGGCCTATACTAAGACCCGTACTCTGGAAAGCAGAGGCTAAACCCGAGGCCATCGTTGGCCACTTAAGAGTTCCAGGACAGCCAGGCCTATGAAGCAAGAGCCTATCTCAAAAATAAGAAATAATAAATAATAAAGCAGGGGAGGGGAGTACTACCAAGATGGTTCAGCGAGTAAAGGCACTTGCCGTCAAACCTAACGACCTGATTTTTGATACCCAGGACCTCCGTGATGGAAGGAGAACCAACTCCTGGAAGTTGTCCTCTGACCTTCACAGACACACTGTGCCACACACATACCCAATCACTAAATAAATAAGTCAATAAATAAAACGTAATAAGGACCTAAAATAAAGGAAGAGAGAGTTGACCACGGGACATGGCTAACCACTCCAGGGTTTTTTTGGTTACACGCGCTGACCTTACCACAATCTATAGAGAATCATGTGATGTACACTGGCTTCCTGTTTGAGTTACTTGTGTAACTATGGTTTCTTTTTATGTGTGTGTGTTGGGGGCAGGAAGGATGCTAAACTCAGGGCATTATGCATGCTGGGCAAGCACTCTACCAAGTGAACTACATTTCCAGACACATCTAGTGATTTTTCAAAATATTATTGATTTTCTTTTTCTTTGTTCTCTGAAGCACAGTCTCAAATAGCCCAGGCTGGATTTCAACTCTATGTAGCCTAGGATGGCATTGAACTCCTGATTTCCTGTCTCCAAAGCCTGAGTCTGCTGGAATCACAGGCATAAACTACCAGGGGTGTCAGGCCTCCTTCTGACCTTAATAAATTCTGGGTTCAAGTCGGGCCATGGTGGTGCACACCTTTAGTCCCCAGTACTTGAGAGGCAGAGGCAGGTGGATCTCTGTGAGTTGGAGGCCAGCCTGGTCTACAAAGTGAATCAGGATAGCCAGGGCTACACAGAGAAGCCCTGTCTCGAGAAAAAGAAAGAATAAAAATAAAAAACAATTTCCAAGTTCTGAGTGATGATTTTAGCTCGCTATGATGGTGCCCAACCTGTAATGGTGGAGCTCACGAGGCTGAGGCAAGAGGGTTGCTGGGAGTCTGTGGCTATCCTGATCCACAGTGTGAGAGAAAAGATAAAAGGAAGTTGTAGGAAATGTGCGCTCCTGGGGCTGGAGAGATGGCTCCCTGGTGGATGAGAGCACTGGTTGCTCTTCAGAGGCAGCGTTAGATTCCCAGCACTCCAACTCCAGTCCCAAGGGAGCTGACGCTATCTTCTGGTCAGCAGGCACAGCATAGACTTGGGGCACAGATAACACAGGCAGGCAAGACTGACAAAGGACAAACTGAAAATTAATAGCAAAAATAAAGACACAGTATTCCTGTCAAATGAACACAGAGAAGAGGAAACATTTGTAAAAATAAAATAAATGTTTGAAAAAAGTCAGCTTTTTACATAGGTTTTAAATTTTAAATAACTTTAAATCTTTAAATTTACCTTGTTAATTATAATGGTATTTTTAAATGTGTTAGGTACAATCATTGACTGTCACATATATGTATCTTTCTTCTTCTATTTAGAAGGGTTAAGAAATATTGACAATTCCACTCTGGTGTATCTCCCTTCCTGTCCTTACACTAAACCATTTCCCCCCATATTTCAAGTAAGTGAAAAGGCCGTGAAGCTTAGGATTTGTGGATTGAAGACTAGGGCCAAGAATTCTAAGCATGATAGAAGTTTCTCTTTAAACCTTGGTGCGTGGATTTAAAAATAAATAAATAATAAAAGAAAATGTGTGGTACATAGTAACTCATAGGCAACATTGAAAAGTGACCAGTGGCCACATTAGGTGGCTGAGCCTCGGTTCAAGGTTTAATCCCCTGGGGTTTTCGAAAGAGCCAGCAGCCAGGAAGATGGGAGGGGCCATTCCAAGTCTTAAGTGGAATTTGGCTCTTTTTTCTCCAAAAAATGGTGTAACCTCAGGGTTCAATGTCCTCACAGACTGGCAGGCAGAGCCTCTCTGGGACTTGATTTTTCTTGTCTGTTGAATGGAGATTAAACCAAGCATGGCGGTTCACGCCTGTCATCCCAGCACTAGGAAGGTAGAGATAGGGGCATTCGGAATTCAAGACAAGAGACTAGTTCACATGGTGTGATGGCTGTCCTGGTTGTCACCTTGACTACCTCTAAATGAAAAGCCCAAGACAAAGGCAGGCCTGTGGGAGATATTTTTAGTTGATTAGATCATCTGACCTGGGAAGGCCCACCTTAAGTCTGACCATACCTTCTGGTAGCAGCCTATATAAAGGGCATGGAAGAAGGGAGCTCTTGTCCTTTGTCTGCCTGTCCTCATTGTCCCTGGGAAGTTTGTTCCTTCACTGACATTAGAGCAGAGCATACTTCTTTGGGATTCTGAGACATACTGAAGACCAGCTGAGGCATCCAGCTTCATGGACTGAGCAACTATTGGATTCTTGGACTGTCAGCACACAGCCATTGTTGGATTACCTGAACCACCACCTCTTAGCCACTCTAATAAAGCCCATAAAATATACTCATGCTAGGGCTGGAGAGATGGCTCAGCAGTTAAAAGCACTGACTGTTCTTCCAGAGGTCCTGAGTTCAATTCCTAGCAGCCACATGGTGACTAACAACCACCTCTAATGGGCATCTGATGCCATCTTGTGATGTGTCTTCAGACATACATGAAATAAATAAATAAGCCTTTTTGAAAGAAGAAGAAGAAGAAGAAGAAGAAGAAGAAGAAGAAGAAGAAGAAGAAGAAGAAGAAGAGGAAGAGGAGGAGGAGGAGGAAGAAGAGGAGAAGGAGGAGGAAGAAGAGGAGGAGGAGGAAGAGGAGGAGGCTGGTCCTCTAAAAAAAATACTCATGCTATCAGCTTTATTATTCTAGAGAACTCTGACTATTGTACATATCAAGGTTAGCCAGGGCTACATGAGATACTGTCTCAAAAACAAAAACTAGGTTAAAAAAAGAAAAGAAAAGAAAAAGCCAAGTGTGGTGGCCCACCTGAGTCATTCCAGCACTCAGGAGCAAAGGCAAGAGGATTGCTGGGAATTCCAGGCCAACCAGGGTATACACAGAGTGGGTCTCAAATAAAATAAAAAAAGCTGGAGAGATGGTGCTGTGGCCAGCACCCACATGGTGGCTCACAACCATCTGTAATTCCTAGTTCAGGGGACCCAATACCTTCTTCTGATCTCCCTAGATACCAGGCAGGCGTGTGGTGAACAGACAGACATACATGTAGGCCACCATGCATAAACACAAAATAAAAACAAATATTTAAAGACAAAACAGGGGGGAAAAATCTGATTCCTGTAGCGAGAATTCTGGAATTTTGGTTTCTTTAAAACCACAGGGATATTGTAAGTGTATGCTTTTGTTTGAATCCCAGGTATAAGATATGGGACTGCTTCAGCGTGTCCACAGCAGCTCAGCATGATTTGCCTCATCCGCTAGCTAGAAGAAGGTTTTGCCAGTTAGCACCCTGATAGGTGTTGTTGGTTGTTGGGAGGTGGGGGACTGGTTGTGATTTGTTAGTAGCCATGCTCAAAGCTAAAACAAGAAGAAATTAGACTCAAGGATTCTCTCTCTCTCTTTCTCTCCCTCCCTCCTCTATTTTTGCTTTCCTATCTAGTGATAGGAGGTGAGATGGGTGGGGGATGAAGGGTGGGAAAAAGAACCCCTACAATAGCAAAGTCCGGCTACACACTCCAGTGTTTTGAGGGATAGCAAGGAGGGGATGGAGTAACAGGAGAAAAGCTTCAGGCTGGTTACTCTATGGTGTCCTCTCCTCTGCCACTGCCCCAAATCTGACCGGTCTGCAGGTTGAAATAACTCTCAACCCTCAGCCTGGTTCACTGCCTTATTCCCATCTTCCCTCTCGTCCCCAGTGTACACCTGTGTCACCACACAACCTGACTGGCCTAGAACTCACTGTATAGACCAGGCTGCCCTCAAACTCACTGAGATTTGCCTCTTCCTCCTGTGTGCTCAAATTAAAGTTGTACACCACCTTGCTTGGTGAGTCTTTAATCATATTACTGATGTTGTTACAGGTCTTACAGGGGTTATCTGGTTATTTATTTTATGTATGAGTGTTCTATCTGTGTGTACACCTGCATGCCAGAAGAGAGCATCAAATCCCAGCATAGATGGTTATGAGTTCCCATGTGGTTGCTGGGAATTGAACTCAGGACCTCATACCTTTTTTTTTTTTAATGTTATGTGTAGGGGTGTTTGCCTGCATATATGTATATGCGCCACTGTGTGCCTGATAGGCACAGAGGCCACTTGGAATTGGAGTTACAGAAGCCGCCACCCACATAGATGCGGGGAAGCCAGAAGAGCAGCTGAACCACCTCGCCAACTCCTGTCTTTTTTTATTCTTAGTAAAATTTTATTTTAATTTATTTATTTTTTGTTTACTTGTATGCGTCTCTGTGTGAGCATGTGCATTTTATGCAGGTGCCCAAGGGAACTAGAAGAGAGTGCTGGGTCCCTGGTGGATGCTGGGGTTTGAACTCATGTTCTCTGTAAGTGACCACAACTATAGTTTGCTTGTTTTGTTTTTGGAAACAGGGTTCCGTATAACACTGGCTCACCCTGTAGTCCATACTGGCCTCAAATTCAGAGATCTGCCGCCTCTGCCTTCTGAGTGTTGGGATTAAAGTCATTAGCTCCAGAAGCCTAGAAGCAGCCAGCACCGAGCCATACAATCTCCTTTTCATATTATAATTATTCTTATTACAGCTGCTATAGTTCCTAGTAGCTACTGTGCACCCCACTTTTTTTCTGAAGTGTTGGAGACGCAACCCAGAATCCAGCGTTCTTTACTGACTAGGCCAACAGCCATATTGCTATTTCTTTGTAGCCTTTCATATCCAGAACATATTCATCCTCCCAATAGCTCCAGGAGGCAGGCGGTATGCTTTCCACTTGACAGACGGGGGGGAACGGAGGCACGTAAGAGTATGATGACTCGCTCGGTGGCACATACCACTCCGATAGCTGATGGCCTAGGCAAAGTTCTGCCCTTTTTGGGGGAAGTGGTATTTCTTTGGGCCTTAATGTTGCCATCTGTAAGTGGTGCTCATTAGGATCGTGAGGGAGTGACCCTGTTGCATGGGCATCGCAACGACCGCTAAGATCAGCAGCTGCCTTTGGGATGTGGCGAGCAAGCTGGGTCCTCGATGCTCCACCAGAGCGCAGGTCCAACAACAGCACATGCACAAGCCTGGGCAGGGCAGGGGTCCGATAGGATCCCCGGCGGAGGGGCCATAACAGGATGCCACCGACTGGAGACAATGGCAGAGGAAGGGGCCGGGCAGCTCCGCGCGGATGAGCGAGCCCTGGGCTCCAGCAGGGCGGCCGCGCAATTGTGAGCCGGGACAGCTGTCACCGAGCCAGGAAGCCCCACGGGAGAGGGAAGAGGGCGGGAAGCATGCTCTTCCTCCTACAGTCCCCAGCACTCGGGTTCCCCCAAGTCTGGCGCCTCACAGCTGCAGACTCCTCCTGGCTGCAGGTCTCCTCCTCACCCTGTCTAATGAATCCCAGTCTGCCTGCGTGTTGGCAGTCAACACAGCGACGGTATTTATAGTCATTGACAGTGCTGCAACAGTGCCTAAATATGGAAGTTAAGCTATTTGGAGCCCCGGGCCTGAAGTAGAGTGAAGGGAAGTGCACCTGCCACCTGAGTTGTCACTATCCATACGGGTTACCTACCGGCTTGACAGTCTCCTGGGGCTGGAGCTGTGGAGACTCACCCCTGGGGAAGTTGGAGAGGTTGGGGAGGGATGCGCAGCAGCAGAGTGAAAAGCTGGGGTGGTGTGGGAGCACTGTTTCCCACTCAGAGCTTTCAAGGCTGAGGCAGGAAGATACTGAGTTCAAGGATAGCCAGGGAGTCTATGGTGGACGGAATGGGGGGGGGCAGAGGAGGGAGGAAAGAAGGGGAGGGCAGAGGAGGGGCAGGAAAGGGACAAGCAGCAGTCAAAGTCACTTCCATATACATGGAAAGGCACTTGGGGTGATGGTCCCTGGGAAACAAACTAGTTTTGGGGGAAGTGCACCCCTTTAGGGCTCTGGGTCTCATACCCACCTCCTTCCTACCAACATGGGAAAAGGAACATGACTTGAATGTTCTCAGCTTCTAAGAAATGAAGGCTTCAGGAAGCCGCAGGGGCATCCCCCCCACCCCCCGTACCCCAAACAAGCCTAGCACCTAGCAACACACTTCCCTTTTCCCATGGGCCTCTTAGCTCACTAGAGGCAACAGCTGGGGGCCGGGCAGGAGTGGGGGTTGGGGTTATAAATAGACCAAATATAAGCAGCTGCTGCCACCGGGTTCCACAGGAAGCCCTGCAGAGACAGCTCTTCACAGCCAGCTGCACCCCATCCAGAAATTATTGATCGCCAAGATTTGGGGCAGGGTGGGAGAATTCAAGACCGAGGTTCTTAACCAGAAAATCGGGGACTTTCTCTTCCTCCTCTTCTTTCTGTTCTAGGCCCACACGGAACCCGGAGCTTCATTTGGGCCAAATGGCTAAGTGTAGGTAGCACCCAGAGCCACAGCCTCGGTCCTGTGAGTGACTGTTGACCATCGTGAGCACAGTTGTGATTGCGACTTTAACCCTGCCTCAGCAGTACTGTGTAAAGTACTTTGGAATGTTATACAGTTGTGGAAAAAGGGGAGACAGCAAGATGGCTGCGTCTCTATGATGTATTCCTTTTATTTACTTTAAAAGCTGAGGGGCTAATTCCAGAGGCTGTGGATTGTATCTACAGCACCACAGACACGTGACAAGAGGCAGGAAGAGTGAAGCGCACCTAAAATCCCCTTTCTGGGCGATCTTAAGGCAGGATTAAGAACTTGAGGGCATTTTTCTCTCCTTTCCTCAGCCACTGTGAGCACTATGCTTGATTCGGCTTCTCGCCACGTCTTCTCACAAGGCTTTCAGAATCAAGCGATTTCTGACCAAGAAACAAAAGCAAAATCATCCTGTTCCTCAATGGATCCGGATGAAAACTGGTAACAAAAATCTGAGAGATTTTGTTAGGTACAGCTCTAAGGGAAGACACTGGAGGAGAGTGGCTGGGTCTGTAAGGACTCGCTCAAAGGCAACACTGACGGTTTGTTTATACTGGACTGTGATCATCAATCAGTCCTACCCGATGGATTTTAACATTTTTAACCTGGAGACCCGCGTGTGTCTTAAATTAGGATGTTTGTCCAGTAATAAAACATAGAACCTTTCAAAAAAAAAAGAACTTGAGAACAGAAACAAAAACTATAAATAAATAAATGAAAGCTTTAGGGCGAAGTAGAAGCAAAGGTTGGGGTGGGAACATGGCTCTGTTAGTAAAGTGCTTGTCACACAACCCTGAAGACCCAAGGTTCAATCCCCCAGAACCCATGTAGAAATCCAGGCATAGTGACACATGCGTGTAATCCCAGCACTGGGGAGGCAGGCAGGGGACTCGCTAACTGGCTGGCCTTGCCTAATAGGCAAGCTCCAGGTTCTCAGAGAGTGACTGTCTCAAAACCTCGGGTTACAGAGTTTGGGGGTTGGTCCTCAACTCCAACAAAATAATAGTAGGAGAGGAGAAAGACTGCCGAAGACGTAGCCCTCAGGCCTCTTGACTCTTACATACATTCATGCACATTCGTGAATATGGAGAAGACAGAATTCTGGCACATACACATTTGTGCATGCATACTTCTTTCTCTTGAGATAGTTCTTCTTATGTAGTCCTGGCTGTCCTGGATCTATGTCTCCAGCTGGCCCTTGAACTCACAGCGCTCTGCTTTCCTCTGCCTCCCAAGTGTTGGGATGAAAATTTGTGCCTGGCACAAATTTTTTTGACTTAATATTTTACTTTACTTACATTAAAATTTTGTTTTGCGCCAGATGCGGTGACACACACCTTTACTCCCAGTGCCAGAGGCACTGACCTTTAAGGTCAAGGCTAACTTTACTTTCAAGACCAAGTAAGTCTTGAAAGAACAATTCTTTTCTGTGGGTATGTAGTGAGTGTGGGAGGGGTGTACACATCTTGGCACATGTGTGGAAGTTAGAGGACAACTTACTCTATGTGTGTGGGATTTGTTTTCTCTTTTCAAAACATAGGCTCCGATTTAAGCCGTTAGCTTTGGTCACTAGGCTTGGCAGTCGGCACCTTTACCCATGATCCATCTTTCTTGCTTCATTTTTCCTTCTTTCTTTCTTATTTATTTATTTATTTATTTATTTAATGTGTATGAGTACACTGTAGCTGTACAGATGGTCGTGAACCATCATGTGGCTGCTGGGAATTGAACTCAGGATGGCCCTGCTCGCTCACCAGAAGAGGGTGTCAAATCTCATTACGGGTGGTTGTGAGTCACCATGTGGTTGCTGGGATCCGAACTCAGGACCTTCGAAGAACAGTCAGTGCTCTTACCCGCTGAGCCATCTCTCGCCAGCCCTCATTGTTTTCTTTCTTTTCTTTGCTTTTTAAGAAGGATGGAGAGCTGAGGGGGTGGGATGGGCACACCCCTTTGATCACAGCACTGAAGAGGCTGCATAGAAGAGAGGAGGACCGCTGTGAGTTTAAAGCTAGCCTGAGCTACAGCGAGCTCAAGGCCAGCTGGGTCACAAATGAAATCCTGTTTTGAAATAAAACAAAAGAAAGAGGAGGGACCAACAAAGCTGTTAAGGGAAGAACTAGAGAAGGGAGGGGCTGGGCCAGCTGGCTGCAGGCAGGACAGCTGCCAGGGATGGGAGCGGGGCTGGGCACAGGCAACTTGAAGCTCTGCAGCCCTGCTGGATACCAGGGACACTTGGTGTGTCTCTGTGACTTGCAGACCCCTGCCTCCTCCTCATTCTACAGGAGCTTTCTGGGAACCTGTGGCAGAGTTGGGGTGAGGATCAGGCCTCTTTGGGGGTGCTCTGGCCCCTGCACCTGCCTGCAAGATGCTAGGGGGGAAGGTGTTTACAGTGAGCTCCAGGGGCAATCTCTCCCAGAGTTTCAGCTTCCTCCCTCTGAGACACCTACCCCTGTGTGGGTTTTCTGGGCACCAGGAATGGGGAAGGTGTGGACAGTCACAACCATCCCAGAAAGAGGCAGGGCCAACTGCTTATCCAGTTGGGGTGTGTGCATGCAGCCTTGGTGACCATGTGTCAAATCCTAAAAAGGAAGATGTCAGTCAGCAAACACACCAGCTCGGAGGATCATAACTTTGAGATCCCCATAACTGATAATAAGACCCTGCCATTATAAACCTCACACACACAAACTGTCTTTCAGCTACCCAGATAGACTGCCATTTCATTCAGTGGCACAGGCTCGACACAACTGGGACGACACAACTGGGACAGGAGTAGGGGTGTTGGGGGAGGGGGAGGAATGTGGCTCAGCATAGAGTACCTTCCTAGAATACTCCAAGCGGGGGATGGAGATGAAAACAGAATCATAAAATAATTGGGCTGGCAAGATGACTCAGTGAGTTTCTTCCAAGTCTGAGGACCTTAGATCCCCAGAAGCCACATGGTGGAAGGAGAAATTCAACTTCCAAAAACTATCTTTGGACCTCCATGGACACGGACACTAAGGCCTATGCATCCACAAACATGCAATAAACAAATGAAAAACATTTTTTTCAAATAAAATAATTGCAAACAACAAACAAACAAACAAAAAGCCAGGCAGTGGTGGCGCACGCCTTTAATCACAGCACTTGGGAGGCAGAGGCCGGCAGATTTCTGAGTTCAAGGCCAGTCTGGTCTACAGAGTAAGTTCCAGGATAGCCAGGGCTATACAGAGAAACCCTGTCTTGAAAAAACAAAACAAAACAAATAAAATAAAATGGAATGAAATAATTGACAGCAGGGACCCCAAATCTGTTTACTCACAGATGCACAGTTCACAGTAGCCCATGGCCGAAACAATCCAAGTATCAATCAGCAGATTTTAATGGATAAGCATAATGGGCCGCTCTGTAGCTGAATATTATTCAGTCATTAGAAGGAATAAAGAACAAGGCCTCCTGCAGCATATGGATAATCCCAGCACTCAAGATGTGGAGGTGAAGGGGTCAGTGGGGACCATCTCTGTCCCCAACTGGGTTCTTGTCCACCTTTCCCCCCACAATGGGGTGGGCAGACCGGCAGAGTGCAAGCAAGGGGCACATTATTGTCAGTTCCAGATTAGCAACTTGAAAATGGGATTAAACCCACTTAGAACCGACTGCCATGTTGGCTTTGACGAAGGTTTGAAGTCCTGGTAGCAGTGAGTACTACGCCTGAGAGCCCTCTAAGACTCCTGTGAACAAGTCTCTAGGTTGTGGGCCTCCACATCTAGAGGGTGGTAAATTCAGAGGAGCTCCCACCCTTAGCTGAAGCACGGTGTCTCCGAGGCTGAGGAATGAGTCCCGTTGAGTCCTGAGGCCAAGTTTGAACGAGCTCCGGGCCAGGGCAATAGTCTCAGGCACAAGTCCACCTTCAGCCCTTCAGAGCCTTCTGATCAGGTTAAGGTGGTCTTCCCTTACCCCTCTGCTGAGTTCTACAGCGTCCTGTGAGCCAGAGCTAAGGTTACAGAGTACCAGCGGATGAACGTGGGCGTACAAATAAGGCGAAAGAGTAAGAAAGAGTGCTCAGGCCTGGTGACGAGGCCAAGAACCCCAAGCCCAAAAGTTCCGGGTCTGGGATGGAGAGATGGCTCAGTTAAAAATGCTTGCTGCTGCGGGCGGGGCGGTGGTGGCGCACGTCTTTAATCCCAGCACTTGGGAGGCAGAGGCAGACGGATTTCGGAGTTCGAGGCCAGCCTGGTGTACAGAGTGAGTTGTTCCAGGACAGCCAGGGCTAAACAGAGAAACCCTGTCTCGAAAAAACAAAACAAACAAACAAACAAACAAAAAAAAGCTTGTTGCTGGGATGTGAAGCTGATCTGACTTCTACATCTGTCACCCCATTGGTCACCAGGGTTGATTCGGCTGATCTCACTGGCTAGGTGGGTGTCCCCCTTCCTCCCTCACTGGTCCATGTGTATCCAGCCCGAGGCTGCACGCTCTGTGGAAGAGGACGACTTTCCCCAATAGAGGAGGACTGCTGTTCTATCAGGGAGTAGCTGTGCTCGCTCTCCTGCCAAACCTCTAAACAAGTGCTCAGAAAAGTCTGCTGCACTGCAGAGGAGTTAGGCTTAGTTAGCAGCACCGGCAGGCTCACAACCTGCCCCAGGGCACCTATACTCATGTGTGCATACCTACACACAGATGCACACATACACAGATAATTTTGTTTTGTTTTGTTTTTCCAGACAGGGTTTCTCTGTATAGCCCTGGCTGTCCTGGAACTTACTCTGTAGACCAGGCTGGCCTCGAACTCAGATATCCACCTGCATCTGCCTCCACCTCCGAAGTGCTGGGACTAAAGGCATCGCCACCAGCCAGATAATTTTAAAACATAAATAAAATCTATTTTTAACAGTATACAGCTGAGTCTGTAGGAGTCTGCCTCTGCAGATACTTGTTAAAAGTATCCTTGTTAAAAGTTCCTCCCCCACCCAGCCTCACGATTTTGCTTTGTCTCTCAGATAGTTTTTGTTTGTGTTTGTTTGCTTTTGGTTTTTCAGAATAGTTTCTCTGTGTAGTCCTGGCTGTCGTGGAACTCACTCTGTAGACCACTCCGGACTCAAACTCAAGAGATTGGCCGGCCTCTGCCTCCAGAGTGCTGGGACTAAAGGTGTGCACCAGCATGCTAGCACTCAGTTGAGTTTTTCTTTTGCATCCAGTGCTGTTGTACTGACAGCTCTCAGCTGTGTGCTGTCCAGTCTCAAAGCTTGAGCCTGCAGGCTGTCTGGAGGTTTTCAGAAAGCTCCATGTCAGGCCCATTTACAAAGGCAGGAGAATCAAGAGTTAAGGGCATCCACGGCTGGGACTGGAGAGATGGCTCAGAGGGTAAAAGCACTGACTGCTCTTCTGAAGGTCCTGAGTTCAAATCCCAACAACCACATGGTGTGTCTGAAGACAGCTACAGTGTACTTATGTATAATAATAAATAAATCTTAAAAAAAAAATTTAAGGACATCCACACCTAAGACAAAGTAACCACTTTCTCCTTCTTACACGTTTGTCCATTGAGCAGTCAGTGAGCCAGTGACCACTGCACACATTGCTCACTCTAGGAAATGTGTACACGTGAACCTATCCCACTAAAACCCTTACCTGTAGGTAGATATTGCAGATGGCAGGAAGCAAGGTGATGCAGATAAGATGCTAAAATAAGCAAATGTTGGAATAGAGAAACAGAGAGATCAGGGGGTGCAAATAAAATAAAGATGAAGGAAAGGGTAATATTTGAATCAAGTGTCAGTGGGGGCTGGAGAGATGGCTCAGTGGATACCAGCTGCTCTTCCAGAGATCCTGAGTTCAATTCCCAGCCCCCACATGGGGGCTCACAACTGTCTGTTCCAGGGATGGAACACACTCTTCTGGCCTCCATGTAGTGCACAGAATCATGCGAGCAAAAGTCCATACACATAAAAACAATAAAAATCATATATATACATATATATACATATATATATATATATATATATAGTTTTTTTTTTCGAGATAGGGTTTCTCTGTGTAGTCCTGGCTGTCCTGGAACTCACTCTGTAGACCAGGCTGGCCTCAAACTCAGAAATCCGCCTGCCTCTGCCCCACAAGTGCTGGGATTAAAGGTGTGCACCACCACTGCCTGGCTCATTTCCTAGATTAGAACCAGGGAACATGCAGGAGAGCAAGGGGTCCATGAGAAATGAGTACCCTGTGCTGGGGTGTCACCCAGTAAAGAGTCCTTGCTTATCAAGCACCAGTGGGTAATAGGGGCCCCCAGTGCCGCAGCAAATAAACAAAACAAAGTAACAAGACTCTTTCTCAGTGTTGAGGGAGGCTGCTGAGGGCCTGCACAGGGGCCTGCATAGGTGCAGGAAGGACGCACATCACAGGACTATCTGCACCTGCCCTCCTAGGCCCTCCAAGTTAAGCGAATCTGGCTTCAGAAGGCCAAGCACGAAGGGCCACGTGTAGCTTTACAGCTGGGGAAATTGAGACTGGAGTAGAAATTGCTCAGGATCACAGACAGGACAGTGCAGGGTCAATGACATTTTCTTTTACCCTGAGGTAGGAGTGTGACTTCTGGGTAAATTCAAGAATCAAGATGCCCTGAGCCAGAAAGATGGCTCAACAGATAAAGTTTGAGTACATGAGTTCAATCCCCAGGCCATACAGTGGAGGGAGAGAGCCAACTTCCCAAAGCTGTGGCCCTTGTGCACACAGATACACACACACACACACACACACACACACACACACAAATGCAATAAACTGAACATGGTGTTGTACAACTTGAATCCCAGCACCAGGGAAGCTGACACAGGAGGTCTTTGTGAGTTCCAAGCCAGTCTGAGACATGCATAGTGAGAAAAAAAAAACCCAGAACCCTCTGTTTTTCTTTCTTTCTTCTTCTTCTTCTTCTTCTTCTTTTTGATTTTTCGAGACAGGGTTTCTCTGTGTAGCCCCGGCTGTGTCCTGGAACTCACTCTGTAGACCAGGCTGGCCTCGAACTCAGAAATCCTCCTGCCTCTGCCTCCCAAGTGCTGGGATTAAAGGCATGAGCCACCACCGCCCGGCCTCAAAACCCTCTGTGATTCCCAGCTTTCTCAGAGCAAAATCCCAAAGTGGCTGTGTGGCCTCAATCCCTAGGCTGCACCTCTCTCTCCTGGCCTTCTCCCATTCTCTCCCTTATACACTCCCTACATTACCAGGGAAGCTAAGAACTCTTACTGGTTTATTAGTCTCATTAATAAAAGAATTTAGAAATGGACTCAGAAGGAAGCCTGGGACAATGTAATTAGAGTTTACGAGAAAAGCAACAGAGCAGGGATGTTGCAAATCTCGGCAGGCACCTGGAGGAGGCAGGTGAGGTTGTACTTTCTGAGCAAGAGTCCAATGCAGTCATCAAGCAGCCTCAGGCATAAGGTGGGAGGTCTTCGAGGAAGCCTGGAAGGTCAGGAAAAGCATGTCTGGTTTTGGAAAAAGAGACAGAAAAAGGAAAAAGAAAAAGTTATGTTTTGTGTGTGTGTGTGTGTGTGTGTGTGTGTGTGTGAAAAGTGGGCACATTCAGCAGAGCACCATGGAGTGGCTCTGTAAGGGACAACTGAGAGCAATGGCTTCTGGGAAGGAGAAGAACATTATTTCATTAAAGGGATAATTATTTCTCCAATCTCTTTAGCTTGGCTTTCGGTGAATCCCCCTTCCTGAGGTGATTGACAGACCCAACTGAATTAACTCTCTTTAAAAATTTTAATATCTTATGTCTGTGCCTATGCATGTATGTGCAGGTACCCTTAGAGGCTAGAGTGGGCGCCAGACTTGGAAGACCCACAGTGCTTTGCCCACCTTTGAGTTAAATCTTTTTCTTTTTCTTTATTTTTAAATTCTTGTATGTGTGTGGGTGTTTTGCCTGTGTATGACTGTGAACCACGTGCATGCAGTACTCTCAGATGTGTATGGCTGTGAACCACGTGCATGCAGTACTCTCAGAGGCCAGAAGAGCGCATCATCCCCTGGAACTAGAGTTACACAAAGTTGTAAGTTGCCATGTGGGTGCTGGGAATTGAATCCAGGTCCCTTTGGATTAACTATTAAGGAATACTAGAAATAAAGAATAATCTTGGTGTCCACAAAGGCACATGCAAACAAAGCCAAAACAGCTTAGCAAGACAATTCTTCTTGGAAAAAAGTGTTCAACAAAAATCCAGGCCAGGCCCACACGAAGACTTAGTCAAGACTTCTTTTACTCCTGATGTGTGGTGGCTGGGACTCATCCTATTGGTTGGGGCGTGACTTTACCACCTTGATGTATTTTAATCAGTGAAAAGGAGAAGCAGAAGACTCAGGAGAGAATCTGAGTCACCGAGGTTGGGGGACCGGGGGAGGGGGTAGGTTAACTACCTTTGATAGAAAACACATACACACAGAATTCTTCACAGGGAGGAGATAACAGTATAGGTTAAGTCTCTCAGGCTATCCAAACATCTGGAAATAAGATCAACCTGGATGGCAGGAAGATTTCTGGTGGTTAGATAAAAGCCAGCATTCCTCTGGAACCTGTAAAACCAGTTTTCATCTACCGATTCTCATCTATCAAAAAGAGTCACTTGCCTTACCTGTGGCAGATGAGACATATGACTACCTGTGGCACCGAATGTCAAAGCACATGCTGACCCCCAGGCTCCTTCAGTATCACTCTGCCTTTCTCACCTCCTCCTCTATCTAAAGCCCAACCATTCTCACCTCCTCCCTTATCTAAAACCCATCCAGCTGGGGGTGGGGGTGGGGGTGGGA
>NW_022196905.1:222143778-222147939 GCF_008632895.1 Mastomys coucha
GGATTCCCTCCTGCCAGTTACCATCCTTCTTATGATCCACTCTCCTCATCCTTCTCTCTCTTGCTATGCCTCACACTCTCTCACTGTATTAGTCAGGGCTCTCTAGAGGATTAGAACTTAGAGAATGCATTTCTGTATATGTCTATACCTATGTAGATATATAGATACTGGGGGAGAGGTTGAGACGGGGTTTCTCTGTGTAGCCCTGTTTGTTTTGGTCCTTGCTCTGTAGATTGGGGTAGCCTCAAACTCACAGAGATCCGTCTGTCTCTACCCTTGGAGTGCTGGGACTAAAGGTGTGAGCCCCTTCCTTGGCGTATTCTCATTTTTAGTTATATGTGTGCTTGTGTGCATGGGTATGTGCACGTGGTGCAGGTTGTCTTAGAGCTGGGTACCGCAGTTGTGGTCTGCCGGGTGTGGATGCTGGGCTTTGAACTTAGGTCTACTGTAAGAGCTGTTTAACTACTGAGCCATTTTTCCAGCCTGCTTGTGTTTGAGACAGTCATACTGTCTAATCTTGGCTAGCCTAGAACTCCTTATGTAGACCAGGCTGGCCTCAAACTTAGAGTTCTGCCAGCTTCTGCCTGGGGGACAGGGTGGGGAGGGTGGGAGAGGTGCTGAGATTTAAGGATGGCACTCCTGAGGCTGTCTTGCTAAATTCTAATCTTTGGTGATCACAGTGTCACCAAGTACCCACCCCAGGCCCCAGGTGTTCTGTTCAGGCTTTAAGGGGGGCAATGTTCACCTTTTTAGTGTTAGCAGAGAAACCCCAGCCTGGAGCTTCAGTGGCCTCCGAGGCTGCACCAAGGCACTCCTCCAGTCTCTACCCTGCGGCACTTGCAGGGTTGTTCCTTTGCATGCAGAGCTTCTCCCCAGATGCCCACATCCCTTCTCACCTCCACCCTCAGCCCTCAGCTGTTTGAGGAGGCCTCACCCTGTCACTGAGGCCTCCAACCGCACCTTCCCACTTATTCCTCCTGCCATTTTTTTAAAAAAGATTTATTTATTTATTTTATGTATATGAGTACACTGTAGCTATACAGATGGTTGTGAGCCTTCATGTGGTTGCTGGGAATTGAATTTTAGGACCTCTGCCTGCTCCAGTCAACTCCGCTCGCTCAGTCCCTGCTCGTTTTGGCCCAAAGATTTATTTATTATTACACACAAGTACACTCACTGTAGCTATCTTCAGACACACCAGAAGAGGGTGTCCCATCTCATTACAGGTGGTTGTGAGCCACCATGTGGTTGCTGGGATTTGAACTCAGGACCTTTGGAAAAGCAGTCAGTGCTCTTACCTGCTGAGCCACTGGGGAAAAAAAATCAGCTGAAGAACTTTGGGAAGGTCATGGAACACTTGCCTCTCCAAAAGGGAGAGGCTAATTATCATTCCTCAGACCACAGGGTGGGAACCAAGCTGCAGGTGGGGACACATTCCACAGGACAGACTGTTGCTCACCTTCAGACAAGGGAAGTCCTTGCCACCTCATTCCCCAAAGACCAATCAGTTTAAAGGGCACACTGTTCCACCAGTCACACTGTGTCAAGCTGCTGATGCTCTCTCTATTCTGCCCCTGGAAACCATCTAAAAAACTCACCAAATGGGCCTCCAGGGGTCACAACCTCTCCCCAGTACAGTGGAACAATAAATTCCTCTTGCTTTTTGCATTGATTCTGGCTCTGTGTGGTTCATTTAGGGAGTCTCTGGTAAGCTAAGGCTCAACAGAGTCTCACACCATCTCGCCAGCCCCCCCTCCTGCCATTTCTGACACTGTCAGCTCTGTCTGTCTCTCTGTCATTCTTAGTTTTTAAAGACAGAGAGCCTCACAATGTGGTATAGGCTGTCCCTGCCTTGCCTGCCTTGTGCTGGAATGACATGCATACATGTATACCCATCTCTCTCTCTCTCATATGTGTGTGTGTGTGTGCACACGCATACATGAATGTTTTGTCTACATTTATGGAAGGCACATAGTACAAGAAATCAATCGTTCCCTGTATGGGAATTAACATGGTTTAAGCTGAGCCTGCCTTCCTAGGGGGTGGTTCCTTGGCCAGCAGATTGACCTGGTCCCATTGGAATGTTAAATTTAAATCTGCAACCAGGCCAGAGATTTTATTCTCATGACCCAGGCCAAAGATGTTAGCCAGTTTCTCTATAACAGGCATTCATTGGAACTTTAACATTCTATTTCCCTAGAATCATTTAGGAACCAGATCAGAGCTCAGAGCTCCCCAAACACTTTGGCATCTTTGGCCTTTAGCAAGGATGAAGCTGCCAAGAGTACCAAGGACTTCCCTGGCTTTTAGTCAGAGAAAGAAATGGCTTGCTTTTCTTTGCAGTCTTTATATCCTCAACTGCCAGGCCAGTTTCTACCTTCTGTTCTCATTACCCCTCATTCCCCTGATGAGGTAACTCTAAAGGTCATTATGGGATTGGAGTAAATGAACGGTCTGGCTTCTTCCAGCTGCATTTGGGGTGTCAGGCGTGGCAGTTTGGGGGCCTGTCTAAAAGGCCCCAATTATCAGATGTAGGCAGGAAAGGGGGTGTTTGACTGGTGTCTGGAAAGGGACCTGAAGAGAAATAAAGACAACAGTTATCAGCACCTCAGATCTTAGGCAGAGAACCAGGAGAAGCTAAAGAACAGACAATTCTACAGCACCCTAGTCAGCCAGGAGTGCAGGTGCGTCCTGTAGCCCCAGCACTTAGTGGGAGAAGCTCTGTTGAAGCTAGCCTGGTCTATACCAGAGACACAAAGAGGGACCCTGACAAACAAACAAAGTTAAATGACAAAAGAAATCCACCCCCACCCCCATCTATTGGGCTCCTTGCTTTCCTTTGGACTCTAGGGTTGGTCCCCAGGGTGATGCACCCCAATCTGCTTTCATGCCCTATGACAGCTCTCACATCAGCTAGAAGTTGGCACGATGCCCTTCCCAACAGCTCCCAGGTAGAGAGGAAGAGTATTTAGCAATCATCGAACTTTGAGGTAAGAGCAGCAGTGGATCTGCTTCCAGGCCCAGTGTTGCTACGATGCACCGTCTGAAGTCTTTTATCTGGACAACATTTTTTTTTCAATGAGAAATTAGTAAGATGTAGTTATCTAAATGACATCTTATACAGAGTCACATCTAAGGCATATGTATATGGGCTGAGTGTTCAAAACCATGAAGATATCCAAAATTACATTTTTCTTTTTGTACTGTCAAGGCCAGTTGAGGATCTAGGCCTCAGGGGCCACTTGGGTGTGAGAGGAACTTCTTGGCTTCTCTAGCCTGGCTTTTGCCAGTTGTTCCGTCTATGTGGGGATCAGTCAGAGCTTCGCTTGACTGTGGCTTCTGTGAAGCACTGAGGAAATCTTTTCTCTGTGTTGACTCTTCTTTGTAGGCTGAACACTGGTTAGAGTCACTGGGTGTGTCTTCGAAGGCTCTCTGAACGGGTGACAGGTCATTGAGAGAAGGTCCGCAGTCCCCTGGGACCTCAGTGACCAGGGAGGGGGAGGGGAAATCTGCCTTCTAATCATCTCTCTGACCACATTACGGTAGCCTTGAAATGTGGTCCCAATGACCAACCAGAGCTCCATTCATCAGAGTTCACCCTGGGAACCAATGAATTTATTTATTGGGCTTAGTTACTAAGCCTAAGTGAGGGTTACTGACAGGAATGTGGGCTCTCCAAAGCAGCCACACTGGAAATCCCCACCCAGCACACAAGACAGCATGTGGGGGTCACTGCCATAGCTGTGCTCTTGGTTGTAATGAGTGCATGTAACAGATACACAGCAAAACATCGAGCGGATGGCAACAGCATCCAGCAACGCTCACAGGGAATTCCCATTCAAACCATGATGCTCCAGTTTCTAGAGAGAGATTTTTACACAGAGGGTTCCTCCATCTTCTCCATGGAGGAGCACCCCATTAGCTTTTTCAACACAGACATCTGTATGTGTCTTGTGGTAGGTAATAGTGTACACAAAAGTATTGTTCCTTTACAAACTGAACCATTGGTTCACATTGGAAAAAGACTGGCTGCTGCCTCTGGAGACAAGCAGATGGACTGGAGCACCTGAGGACCTGACTGGAGCACCTGAGAACTGTACTGGAGCACCTGAGGACCAGACTGGAGCACCTGAGGACCAGAGTGGAGCACCCGAGGACCGG
>NW_022196905.1:222149952-222153385 GCF_008632895.1 Mastomys coucha
TTTTTAAAGATTTATTTATTTATTTTATGTATATGGGTACACTGTAGCTGTACAGATGGTTGTGAGCCACCATGTGGTTTGCTGCTGAGAATTGAACTCAGGACCTCTGCTCGCTCTGGCCTTGCTTGCTCCAGCCCAAAGATTTATTTATTATTATATGTAAGTACACTGTAGCTGTCTTCAGACACACCAGAAGAGGGCATCAGATCTCGTTACAGATAGTTGTGAGCTGCCATGTGGTTGCTGGGATTTGAACTCAGGACCTTTAGAAGAGCAGTCAGTGCTCTTAAGTGCTGAGCCATCTCTCCAGTCCGACTCCCTCACTTCTTTATGACAGGTATAGATTTATCATCTATTGGGTTGTGCACTGGGAAAAGGGGGGGGCAGGAAATGTGCATACCCACATGTGTGTCCATGTGTGTGTGCACACATGTGCATGTCAACCTATATCAGACAAAACACCTGTTCTGAAGGGTCACCTCTCATGTCTCTATTGCTGATGAACTGCAGTCAGCACCCATAATTGAAGAACAAGCCAACAGAAATACTTGCCTTTTCGCACATGCAAATTGGAACTCTCCGTGACTAGACTTGGTGTGACCAGTACCCAGTCAGTTTGGGTATATCTGCAAACGAAGGCAAACACCTGAAGAAACTTAGTAAGTACCCTCCTTCCTATAAAGAGATTAGGTAGAAGGAGAATGTGATACTCCGGCTGCTATTGCTATAGAAGCACCTTTTATCCTCTCGTTTATATTCAGGCCAGGCCAAGCTACAGAAAACTATCAGACATTTCTTTGTGTGTGTGTTTGCATGAGTGTTTTGCCAGCATGTGTCTCTGCACCACGTGAGTGCAGGGAGTCAAGCCCGGGTCCTCTTCAGGGTCAGCCAGCATGAATCTCTGAGCTACCTCACTGCCTCAGACATTCCGTTCTTAAGGCACATTGATGGAAGAGATCCTAATGGGTAAGATACATTATGGGAGTGTTTACTGACAATGACCCGTATCCTCATCCCAGGCTAGCCACGATACTGATGTGACACCTGTATCTTCCCCGCCCTTATTGGCCACCACGAAGAAGACGAAGTCGGATGCACTTACCCACCTCTCCAGCTGAGACTCTAATGCCTGCGACCTTATTGGATTTTCTCTGAGTTTTGCCAGGCTGGTTTTAACCTGTTTGTACTAGATCCCCATGTGGCAAAACTCCTAAGAAAAAAATATATCCTCATATATTCAAAGAAATCAGTTAACATCTAATGATCATATAAATTAGAGATGGATTTGGCACCTGTGTGGGTTAACCTCCCAATATTTCCTTTGAATTTTGCCTTTGACCCTTTTCTTCACATTTATGAGCTGTCAATTTCTCTTGGATTTCTCAGTCTCACCAGGAGGCAAGCATGGTAGCACTCAGGCTGAACCCCCCCTTTCAAAGACAGCTTTCTGTAAGTCAGGCTGCCTCAGTTAGAAAAGACTTAGCATACTTTACTCCACACAATCTTGGATTAAGTACGGAGGTTTAGAGAATGTGGGAAAACTTGAAGAAATAAAATAAAGTGTCATCTCCTAAGTATATTATAAAAGGGGAAATCCCCAGAGGGCTCGGGGGCACCTGGAAGTTTATGGGAGCTGTTGTTTTGGTACATGCTGTGCAGTTACATCAACTAAGACAGTGATGAAATCATACAGCATCCACTGTCCTTATGACATCACAAGTAAAGTAATCCAGAAAAAGACAGCATCAAAATGTCCTTTTTCCTTAGCCTCTTTATGTCACAGGATTTGAAAGTAAAGACCAAAGCGACTCCTTTCCCCCGGTGATTTCCTATCCTGGCATAGCTTGTGCTCAGTGCCCTTTTATGGAAGTTTCTTATACCCAGTTTTGTGCCAAAGACAGACCTCAAGCCCTAGATGATCCAGCCACCACAGAGACACTGTGCTATTCCCACAGCACTTTTTACCTTTGGTTTGTGCACAGTCTTCCCCTGGGCTGGCCCTTCCTGCATCCATAGAGGCTTCTAAGCCCTAGGTTCTTTTGTCAGCATGGAGGGCACCAGAGGACACACACACACACACTTGCACACACACTCACACACTCACACATACACGCACTCACACACCCCCACACACCCACACACACTCACACACACAACTCACACACACACTCACACACATACTTACACCCATGCACTCACAGACTCACAGCCACATGCTTACACATACACGCACACACACACACACATGCACACATTCTCACATTCACACACACATGGACACATTCACACACATGCACTCACACACACATACACATACACACACACACTCACACATTCACACTCACGCACTCACAGACTCACAGCCACACGCTTATACATACACGCACACACACACTCACACACATATGCACACATTCTCACATTCACACACACATGCACACACTCACACACACGCACTCACACACACATACACACACACTCACACTTACGCACTCACAGACTCATACCCACACACTCACACATACATGCACACACACTTACACACATACACGCACTCACTCACACACAGTCACACACACTTACACAGACTCAAACACACACACACACACACACACACTGGTGGAAAACCTGGGTGTCTCCCTGGGCGGGGTCTGAAGCACTCCCTCATGTGAGCTAGGATCCTGGAGGAGCTCCCAAATTGTAAGAAATAAACTCAGGATGGGAAGAGACCACTATTCCAACTGAGAAGTCTGGAAAAGGCAGAACAGCAGAACTTTATTCTTCACCGATTCACCCTCGGAAGAGTGCTGCAGCAGAGACGGGAAGTTTGGGTTTT
Source organism: Mastomys coucha (assembly GCF_008632895.1). Lineage (NCBI taxonomy): Eukaryota > Metazoa > Chordata > Mammalia > Rodentia > Muridae > Mastomys > Mastomys coucha. Next base: position 222,152,789 of record NW_022196905.1, read on the forward strand.
ATTCTAACTCGGGTGCTGGCTGCATCTTCTCCCCATTGGCTGGGTTCCAACCTCACAGTCTTGTCCGATTGGCTGATTTTAAAAGAATTGACACACCAGAAATGACAACGGAAGGGGAAAGAGGTCAGTGCTCCAGGCCATCACAATTTTGGACTAGGGTTGGAGAGATGGCTCAGCAGTAAAGATCATTGACTGCTCTTCCAGAGGACCTGAGTTCAATTCCCAGCAACCACATGGTGGCTCACAACCATCTGTAATGGGACCTGATGCTTTCTTCTGGTGTGTCTCAAGACAGTGACACTGTACTCAACATACATAAATAAATAAATTTTTAAAAAGTTTTTTTTTTTAGACTAGAATTGTGGGCCTTTGTTAACAAAGGTATTACTAGGTGTTTATGAGATGAAAACATTTGCATAAAATTTTTATACTGTAGAGAAGATAAAAGTTTTGAGTTTCATGGTGGTCCACACCTTTAATCCCAGCACTTGAGCGGCAGAGGCAGGTGGATTTTTGAGTTCAAGGCCAGCCTGGTCTACAGAGTGAGTTCCAGGACGGCAAAGGCTACACAGAAAAACCCTGTCTCGAAAAAACCAA
>NW_022196905.1:222153582-222153882 GCF_008632895.1 Mastomys coucha
GGTTTCTCTGTATAGCCCTGGCTGTCCTGGAACTCACTTTGTAGACCAGGCTGGCCTCGAACTCAGAACTCAGCCTGCCTGTGTCACTACCCCCTGGCTAAGTTTTGAGTTTCTTGTCCTAAACACATCTAATAGTATTTGATAGAGAAGACTCATTTAATATTTCTAATCTAGTGCCTGTAAACATGTGTGGCTCACACCTGTAATCTCAGCACTTGGGAGACCAAGGCAGGAGGATTGGAAGCTCAGGGTCATTCTTGGCTACACAACAAGTTTGCGGATAGCCTGGGCTAACAGAGG
>NW_022196905.1:222153892-222166261 GCF_008632895.1 Mastomys coucha
AGAAAGCCCCTCCCACCCACCCCCGGCCCCCACTCTGGGCACTCGGGTCAGAGCAGCTACTGCCCCTTGCTGCAGGGACAGAAAACCAAGAACCTGGGGTTCTCTGGATGGCCTGCTTATCCCACTGCCAAACTTCAGGTCCCTTCTCAAAGAACAAGATGGAGCTGGGAAGGTGGCTTAGTGGTCCCCAGCACTGGCTGTTCTTGCACAGGGCCTGGATCCAGTCCCAGCACTTGCGTGACATCTCATACCTGTCCAGTTCTAGTGCACCCAACACCCTTTTGTGGTCTTCATGTATACAAGGCACACACGTGGTCACAGGCATGCATGCAGGCACTCAACATATTTTGGAGACAGTCTCTGACTGTGTAGGCCTGGCTGACCTACAACTCAGAGATCTGCTTGCCACCAATGTACAAGTGCTGAGATTAAAGGTATGATCTGTCATCCCCAATAAATAAATAACCTTAAAAAAAAAAGTAAAAAGGGAAAGGTGGACAGTGCCTGTGGAACAATACCAAGAGTTTTCCCCCTTGATCCCACAAGGGAAAAAGCAATAATGAAGACTGAATGCCTTCAGGACATTTAAAACAATTATATTTTATTCATTGTTGGGGGGTATGGGTAAGGTAGAGCGACTGTGGTGGTTTGAATATGCACGGTTCATGGGAAGTGGCAGTGTTAGGAGGTGTGGCTTTGTCGGAGGAAGTGCATCACAGTAGGGAGGGGTGGGCTTTGAGGTCTTATGCTAAAGCTCCGCCCAGTTCAGAAGAGAGTCTCCTCCTGGCTGCCCTGAGTTCTAGATGTAGAAGTCTCAGTTCCTCCTCAAGCACCATGTCTGTGTGCCGCCATGCTTCCTGTCTGTGTGCCGCCATGCTTCCTGCCACGACAATGGACTGGACCCCTGAACTGTAAGCCAGCCTCAACGAAATGTTTTCTTTTATAAGAGTTGCTTTGGTCATGGTGTCTCTTCACAGCAATGGAAACCCAAACTCAGATAGCAATCCAGGAATGGCTCTCCCACTTCAGCACACAGGTACAGGAACTGAACTCAGACCATCAGGCTCATTTGGGAAAAACCTTATAAGGGTCTGGTTCTGGTCCAAGGTCAAGGGAGCCACCACTGGGTGGCAAAGTCCTGGCAGACCTTCTCTTACAAAGACCTGCTCTGCCTGTACAATTAGACTGTAGGACCTGCTGAGTTCTGTTCTTACCAATAATCAAGATCGGATCATAGTAGGAAGGGTGGGATATTGCTCAGAGGTTGAGCCTCCACCTAGAATCCCTCAGTGAGGGGTTGGGGGTGTGACCCAGTGATAGATCACCTTCTAGTATATTCCAGGCCTCATGTTCCATCCCTACCATGGGAAAAAGAGAATAAACTCTGAATATGAAGGCGACATCATCAAACCACAGACTGATACAGCAGCTGGTGTCTCTTTCTAGAAAAGTTTATTTGGGGACTGGAGAGATTGCTCAGTGGTTAGGAGCACTAGCTAGAGGATCAGGGTTCATGTCCCGGCGTCCACATGGCAGCTCACAATCATTCTTCACTCTAGCTCCTGTGAGATCTACCACCCTCTCTTCGACTCCACAAGCACTGCGTGCACACGGCACACAGACGTCCACACAGGCACGCAGACATCCACACAGGCACGCAGACGTCCACACAGGCAAAACACCAACATACAAAATTACAAATGTACAATCTTTTGTTGTTTATTTTGCTGGAGACTGGGTCTTACTATGCATCCCTGGATAATTGGAACTCACTACATAGACCAGGCTAGCCTTGAGCTCAGAGATCCACCTGCCTCTGCCTCCTGAGTGCTGGGATTAAAGGCATGTGCTGCCCTTTCTGGCAATAATCAATACTATTTTTTTTAATTCAGTCTGCCTCTTTTTTTAAAGATTTATTTATTTTTTTAAGGTTTATTTATTGTTATATGTAAGTACACTGTAGCTATCTTCAGACACACCAGAAGAGGGCGTCAGATCCCATTACAGATGCTTGTGAGCCACCATGTGGTTGCTGGGATTTGAACTCAGGTCCTCTGGAAGAGCAGTCAGTGCTCTTAACCACTGAGCCATCTCTAGCTCCAATAAATACTATTTTAAACATTCATTTTCTTTCTAATTCCATGCGTGTCAGGTGGGACATTCGTGTGTGTGAGTGTGGGTACCCTTGGAGGCTAGAAGAGGCTTTGGCTTTACAGGTGGCTTAATTGCTGCTGGACATGGTGCAGGGAACAGAATTCTAGTCCTCTGCAGGAGCCATCTTCAACCTCATTTATTTTATTTTATTTTATTTATTTATTTTTTTTGAGACAGGATTTCTCTGTCCTGGAACTCACTCTGTAGACCAGGCTGGCCTTGAACTCACAGAGATCTTCCTGCCTCTGCCTCCCAAGTGCTGGGATTAAAGGCATGCACCACCACACTACCACTCCGCTGTTTTTATTATTTTTATTTTTAATTATTTTTTCTAATTTTAATTTTTAGGCTCTCACTCTTTCTTGTGTGTATGTGTGTGTGTGAGAGCGAGAGACAGAGAGGGAGGGAGAGAAGTGTCAGCCTTTTGCAGCCCAGTCTCAATCTCAGGAGCGTTCTGCCAGGGTCCCATTCTGTTGTCAGAGTCAAACTGAAGGCCGGGTGATGCTCTGCTGGTGCCTGGTCGGTGCAAGTGCCTGAGTCCAACCCCACAGCCACAGGTCAAGGATGCGGAACACTTCCCTTGTAATCCCAGCGCTGTGCGGCGGAGGGAAGCAGATGCCTGATGCTCCTTGGAAAGTCAGCCTAACCAACTTGGTTTGGCCCTGTCTAGAAAAACTGGAGGGAGAAAGGTATTTAGCTTGCAGTTCTCAGAGTTCGAGACCAAAGCACAGTGTTAGATTTGGGTCGCGTGTGGTGAGAACTCTGTCGTTGATGGTATCACGGTACTGGAAATGTGTGCTGAGACGGGAGACCACAACACAGGATGCCGGAGGGAGACTGGGACCTGCAGCTCCTTCCAGCAGGCTTCCTGAGGAGTCAGCACTAAATCACCTCCCCCCTCTCTTGATGTGTGTGTATATGTATTCATGTGGGCGTACTTGTGAATGTACATACATGTTTGCACATGTGCAGGTGAGAGGTCAGTCTAATCTTGACTGCCTGTCATTTCTCAGGAGATGTCCTCCTGGTGGTTTGAGACAGATATCTCATTGGTCTGGAGTTCAACAAGCAGGCCAGATTGGCTGCCCAGTGAGCCCCAGGAATCCTCTTGTCTCCGGCTTGCCAGAGCTACAATTATAAACATGAGCCTCCTCCCCCATGGCCAGATTTTTAATTTATATTTTGTAGATTTATTTTTATTATTTTAAATTGTGTGTGTGTGTTTGTGTGTGTGTGTGTTTGTGTGTGTGCGCACATGAGTACAGGTACCCCAAGAGGACAGAGGGCATTTGCTCCCCTGGAGCTGGAGTTACAGTCAGTTTTGTGCCAACAGATATGGGTGCTGGGAACTGTGGAGGAGCGGAGGAAGCCTGAGACAATGTGCAAGCAGCAGATTAAATTGTGAGTGAATATGTATTGTTGATATGGGTGTGACCACATTTAGGACCCCGGTGCCTCAAAGGATTGGCAAAGTCCCTCTGGTCCAAGTTTAGTGTTTATGAACGATTCACCAGGGTGTATAAACACTGTCAACCACAAGCTTCCTCCTCTCACTGCAGTCTGGGCTGCTCCTCTTTGGAGACCTCCTACTGAGATTAGCTGTACAGCATGAACTGCCTCCTCAATGCAGATATGCAGGGCAAATGTGCTGAGTTTCTGGACAGTGTTGTAGCGATTGGTGTTCTCTCTCAGAGCAAGCACAGCCCACACAAATCCAGCTTTTCTGGGCATGGGTCTGTGTATGTGCGTGTGCGTGTGCGAGTGTGTGTGTGTGTCCTTTCTTTGTTCCCTCAGTGCCCCAGGTAGATCATTCCCTGAAGCCATGCAGAGCATAGTCCTCTGGAAGAGCACACAGCTCTTAACCACTGAGCCATGTTTCCAGATGCTGAACCTCCCTTTGTAAAGATTTATTTATGTTTATGGGCGTTTTGCTTGCATGTATGTTTGTACACTATATGCATGCCTGGTGCTCTCAGAAGTCAGAAGAGGGCATTGAATTCCCCGACACCAGTGGTAAGGCTGGTTGTGAGCTGCTTTGTGCTGGGAACAGAACCCAGATCCTCTGCATGAGCAATAGCACTTAGCCTCTTCGGCCCCCGGATATCCAGTTTGTCATTTGGTGCTGGGGATTGGTATCGAACTCTGGTCCACGAGCCTGCACTGTCTCCCACCGCCACTGCCACCAAGTTGCATGTGTTAAAGTTCCTACCATTTCAGTGCCCACTTGCCAAGGACCAAACCTTTAATACAAAAGCCCAAGAGGACAGAGACATCTAAGCTACCCTAGGGAAGGCAGGAGCCAGTCAGCCTCTGCCATCGTCCTCCATTTCCCATTCCTGGTGTGCAACTCAGTCAGCAACCCAGTTCTTTAGGCCTCAAGTGTTGGGGGCAGGGTGCCCTCAGCGGGTCCACAGGTGACAGAAAGGCCTCTAATGTGAATTTAGATAGCCAGTCTCCCTCCTCTCCTTACCCCGGCTGATTTACGTGACCTTGGCTTTCTGTTGTACCTCAAGGCCTTTTTCTCCATCTGGAGCTCTGTTCCCAGATATCATGCATTCAGAGTCTCAGGCTAGTCTGTGGTGCGGGTGTTAGCAAAGGATAAAGTTCAGTCTGGGCCTCCTTTAGGAGGGCGCCACGTTATTTCCTATTTCAACCCCAACATACATTGTAAGGATAGGTATGTCATTGAGTTCTCCCTCTCTCTTTCTCTCTCTCTCTCTCTCTGTGTGTGTGTGTACACGTGTATGTATGTACACGTGTGATGGCCAGAGGTGTCTTTCTCAATCACAGTCCACACTTTTTTTTTTTTTTTGAGACAAGGTCTTTTTATGTCCTATGTCCTGGCTGTCCTGGCTGTCACTATGTAGACCAGGATCACAGAGAATCCCCTGTGTTTGCCTCCCAAGTGCTGTGACTACAGGCATGTGCCACTGTCCTTGGTCTGTATTTTTTTTAATTAGCTAATTGTAAAAGGCACAGAGGATGTGGTGGTTTGTATATGCTTGACTCAGGGAGGGGCGCTATTAGGAGGTGTGGCCTTGTTGGAGTAGGTGTGTCACAGTGGATGTGGGCTTTAAGACCCTCGTCCTAGCTGCCTGGAAGCCAATCTTCTCCTAGAAGCCTTCAGATGAAGATGTGGAACTCTTAGCAACTCCTGCCTGGACTCGGCACCATGACTGCCTGGATGCCGCCATGCTCTGGCCTTGACAATAATGGACTGAACCTCTCAACCGGCAAGCCAGCCCCAATTAAATTTTGTCTTTATAAGAGTTGCCCTGGTCATGGTGTCTCTTCATAGCAGTAAAAACCCTAACAAAGACAGAGGGGTCTCAGATAAATGCTAACAGATAAGTACTAGGGAACCAAAGATAATAAACAGACAGAGTTGTATCTGCAAAGGGAGAGACATATAACCTGTTTTCTGCCCAGAAGCCTGGGAGAGGATGTGGCTAATAGTCTGGTGATCTCTGTACTATCTGTGGCTACACTGGATCCTTCCCCAGACCATTATCATGAACTTGTCAATCAATGAGAACCTATCTTTATGGAAATTATTACGTTGTTAATCAATAGACCCCATCTTTATAGAAACTGTCACATGTACTGTGTTTAAATATGTCTAAAATAAACTGGTTGGGGTCAGCCTCCCAAAGTTTGAACCAACACTGCTACTCGGTCATGACGAGCTGAACTGCCTCTCTGCCTCCCTCAGTTTGTTACTCTCCAGAGGGAGCAGAGACTCCCCAAATAATTAATTTTTGAAGCAGAGTCTCATTGTGTAGACCAGGCTTGAACTCATAGACATTCACCTGCCTCTGCCTTCTGAGTGCTGGGATTATAGGTGTGTAATAGCATGTCTGCCCACATTATATTTTTGAGGCAGGGTTTCTCATGGAACTTGAGACTTGAGATCTGGTAGGCTGGTTGGCTGGAGGGCTCCAGGATCTGCACCTCCCCAGCATTGCTGCTATGGGCATAGCTTTTTACATATGCTCTGGAGACTGAACTTGGGTGCCCGTGCTTGCGTGGCAAATGCATTACATGCAGAGCCTCTCACCCAGTGCAGCAGTGACTCTGGGCAAAGTCCTCAGTGTTGCCATGCGGCTCCGCTTGTGCGAGTGGCTACTGATCTCCTTCTTTTCCCTTTAAAAAAATATTGTTTTATTTTATGTGTATGGATGTGCCTGAGTGCATGCCTGTCTACCACATGTATGCACATGCATGCCTGTCTACCACATGTATGCACATGCATGCCTGTCTACCACGTGTATGCACATGCATGCCTGTCTACCACATGTATGCACATGCATACCTGTCTACCACATGTATGCACATGCATGCCTATATCCCACATGTATGCACGTTCCTTTGGAGGCTAGAAGAGGGCATCAGATCCCCTAGGACTGGAGTTACAGATGATTACGAGTCACCAGGCAGATTCTGGAAACAGACCAAGGGCCTCTGGAAGAGCAGCCAGTATTAACAACTGAGCCATGCTTCCCTTTAGCCTCTTTGCTGGGACTTCTTAATCACTCATTTCCTGTCTCTCCTCCACCTGGAGGCTCTGGAAGCCTCAGCTGTCTTCCATTCAGGTGATGGGGCAGCATAGCTCAGCTTGGTCCTCTTCTGCTGTAGCTGTGTGGCCCTGGCAAGCTATGCTCTCTCTGTGTGATTCAGTCTTCCAATTTGTAAAATGGGAACACTTGCTTTTTTAGGTTTCAGGACCAAACACAGCTGGTTTATCCTGGCCTGGTAAAGTATTTATAAAAAATAAAATAATTTTTTTGTATGAGTCTGAGTAGCCCTGGCTGTCCTAGAACTCATTTTGAAGAACAGGCTGACCTCAAACTCAGAGATCCACCTGCCTCCCTAGTACTAGGATTAAAGCCATGCACCACCATGCCCAGCAAGATTTTTTTTTTTTTTTTTTTTTTTTTTTGAGACAGGGTTTCTCTGTGTAGCCCTGGCTGTCCTGGAAGTCACTCTGTAGACCAGGCTGGCCACAAACTCAGAAATTCGCCTGCCTCTGCCTCTGCCTCCCAAGTGCTGGGATTCTTTTTTCAGCAAGGTCCTAACAAAACTTATCTTGTAGGTTTCTCTCTTTCTCTCTCTCTCTTTCTTTCTTTCTTTCTTTCTTTCTTTCTTTCTTTCTTTCTCTCTCTCTCTTTCTCTCTTTCTCTCTCCTCTTTTCTTTCCTTTCTGTTTCTATAGTATGCTCAGGGCTGTGCTCAGGAAAAGGTATGAGAATGTAGGATCCTTTTCTGGAGGAAGAAGAGGATGAAGGATGCTTAAGATGGGAAAGAAAACAAAGCCTAAAGGCACAAGGATGAGAGCCGGGGAGGGCGCCACGTCCCCGTGATGCTAACCACACACACTCAAGCCAAAACTGTTTAGGACTTTGGGACCCGTCCCTGTGTGGTCAGTAGAGAGCAAACTGTTGGAGCATTGGGAGAGCAGAGAAGAAGGAGGGGCCTGAATTCCAAGGATCTAAGGTAGAGAGGAAGCAGGAGGGAGAGTAGTGGAGAGCTGAGCTGCTGGAGCCAGGCTGCAGCTAGTCCACACCGGCTTGGGAGATGCCACGCCTCCTTGCTGCTTTGCCATCCAAACATTTCCACATAAGGCTTGGCTGGCGGTGGCTGGGTGGCTGAGGGGGAAGCGTGTGCCCTTTGAGTTCAGGACAAAAGAACTAGAAGCTCCTGGACTGGGTCCCAGAGGAGCCGTTGTGGACAGAGAGGTTGGAAAATGGAGAGTGGAGAAGACGGCCGTCTGAGCAGCCTCTCTGGGACATGGCCATCGCCCACCGCAGCACGGGGACACCTTCTCTTTCTCCGAGCCTTAGTTGACCCAGCAGCTCACGTTTAAGTGCTTGGGGTTCATGTTCCTCTACATCATACCAGTAAACTTTGAGGTTTCAATTTCAAAATCTGCCTACACTCTACCTGCTCGCCATCTCTTCCACCTGGTCCAGCCCCATTCTGTGCCCAGGAACCTGCGCAGTTGGCTGGCTCCTCCCCCTTAGCTCCGCCTAATTGTTCTCTTTGGCCAGTGTCAAGTCAGAGTCGTCTTTGTGGTCCCACAGGTCTGTCCCATTACCCCTGTGTTCTCTCTTCCCTCCAGCCTCACAGGCTTCTTTCTGTCCCCTGCGTGAGTCTGCCTCAGGACCTTTCTTTCTGCTTATCCGTTTGCCTGGCATTCTTCTCCAGAGAGCCCCACACGCATCTTTCAGTCCCCAGATGCCCCTGCTTAAAACTGCTCCAGAGTCTTAGTGGCTCACGCCTGCAGTATCAGCACTCGGGAAGCAGAGGGAGGAGAATTAGGAGTTCAATCAAGGCCAGCCTCAGCTATGTATCTAGCTTAAGGCCAGCCTGGGATACTTGAGACTATCTCAAATGAAAAAGCAAACACAAAACTCCACCCTTCCCCGTTTCCTTTCTCTGAACACAACTGTCAGCATGCTAGTTTATCTTGCTTCCTGTCTGCCCTGTGGAAGGTGGGGGTTCTTTTGTTTTTGGGGGTTTTGTTTTGTTTTGCTTTTGAGATAGGTTCTCTATAGTCGAGGTTGTCTTCTAAATCAAAGCAATGCCCCTGTCTCAGCCTCCCAAGTGCTGGGTGGGATTAGAGACAAGAGCAAACACTCCCACCTTCTTTGTGTGTGCACAAGTCCATGTCAAGGATCTCCCTTAATAGCTCTTCATCTTAGTTTTTTGAGATATAGTCTTTCATGGAACCAAGAACTTAGCTGGCCAGTGAGCCTCCAGGACCCGCCTATCTCCAACTCCTTACTCCCCACCACCACACCCAGCCTTGACCATGGCACATACTCCAGTGCCAAGATCATAGATGAGCCACCCAGCATTTTACTTGGGTTCTGGGGATCATACTGTGGTCCTCGTGTTTGCACAGTGAGCACTTTAGCAACTGGGCCATCTCCACAGCTCCCTCTGTGCTCAAGACAGGGTTTTGCCATGTAGCCATGCTAGCCTCCAGTTGGATCCTCCTGCTTCTACCTATGAAGTGCTGGGCTGACAGGTACAGACACCATCTGGCCAGTGTAGAGAGGTGGGCCTTTTCATCTGGTTTCACCCAAAGCTCCTTAGAACAGGGTCTATGGGTATTCGTCAACCCAGCGAGCTGAAAGGCTATCCCTGTGGTTTGTTATGGTGACATTTTAATTGCTTTGTTGAGGCACAATTTATGTACCATGTAATTTGCCTATTACAAGCCTCCAGTTGCAGGGCTGGGGATGGAGCCTGTTGGAGCGTTTGCTTAGCGTGCACACAAGGAACAGGGCTCCGTCTCTGGCAGTATAAGAGAACAAGCCGGGAACCCCATGTTAGGAAAAGAACAATCCAGGTGTCTGTCACACAAGGCAGGATGGAGGTAAAAGTAGTTTGGCAAGGCGATATCTTCTTACAAAATGATTGAGACACAACCCGAAACTAGGTTAGGTCACACACTTAGCAAAATGGCACCTGCTCTCCTAATGAAGGGGGTGGTTACATCTCATCTTATTAATGGGGCCAGAATGCTACAATCTGACTCAACCGATCAATCAGCACAGAGGAGAAGGGGAGGTTCCAGAAAAGAAAGAGTCCCTTGACTGGAGAAGTGGAGGCAAGAGGGTTAGCATGGCATGGCAAGGCCTGGGTGGGGAGCCGGGAGTCAAAATCAAAGTCCTTTAGGATCTCTTGATGGGCTCACAAGAGCTCCATTTACTGCCACTCCTTGTTTGTCTCTGGCCTCTAAAGCTGGTCTCCAGAGTGATGAACTCAGCATCTGCTTGCAGGCCCTTTGCTAGCTGTTGGAGTGGCTGGGATCAGTGGGAGATCCCTCCCCTATAGCTTCTGGATAGAGAGAAGAGCTATCGTTGTGTTTTAGGTTAAGATGAGAGCAATAGTGGATCCGTCTGTCTGGGCAGCAGTCGTGTGCCGAAGTGAGCCAAGGTCTGAGCTCTTCAATTGGGGCAGCATTTTTCTTATCAAGATGACAGTCTTTACTGAGTAGTAGTTATCTAAACAGTGACCTGGATGGAGTTGAGCCTAACGTCTGGGGAGTGACCCCTGGACAGTCTCTGCTTGTATTTTCCTGCTGGGAAGTTAAAAGTGTGCTGGTGGCCAATATTAACCCTTTCTCTTTTAACTGTCAAGGCCAGTTGAGTCTCTGGTCCTCAAGGGTCACCTGGGTTTGAGAGGGACCTCTGACTCCCGTATCCTTTTTTTTTCAGTTGTTTCTTTTATGTGAGAGTAAGTCAAAAGCCTTGCTTGGCTCCTCAGGCTTTACTGGAAAGCATTGAGGACATTTTCCCACTAGGCTGACACTGGTGACAGTCCATCAGGTAGGGCCTCTATGGCCTCCTTGAGCAGAACAGGTGACTCCCAACCGTTACAGGAAAGTCGGGACGTCCCCTGACTCCCTGGGGTCCAGTTGAACTTGGAGGACAAGAAGGGGAAACCGTCGCCCTTTCGTCCTTCTGACCACAGCATGAGCCTCCACGCGTGGACTTTGAACATCCAGAGTCAGCTGCCCAGTCTGGTACTTCTACCTGCTGTGTGATATTCAGACAAACTTAAACAGAAACTGAAGCCTTTTAAACTCCACTGATGTAAGCAAAGCTTTGACAGCGATATGTTGAACTTTGACCTTAGAAAATCTGATATCAAGTACATCAACTCTAAGCCTCACCTTTTACCCCCTTCATTGACTCGGACCTTCATAACTTGCGTAAGCCTTTTGGTTTAGTTTTAATTATTATTTTTTTACCATGAGACATAATAACAGTAATGAGCTTACCAGGTATTGTGAGAATATTTCCCCCACCCCCCATGAAAGGACTAAGCAATGTCTACCCTCTTCATAGCGTCCCAATGACAAACCATATTTGATTTCACTAAAGTTCACCCTGGAGAACCCCAGGGCTTCCTAATAGAATGTGGCTGAGGGGGTTACTGACAGGCAACCAAACTGGAAAGTCTTTACCCAGTACAAATGATGGCTTCCCAAGAGCTTAACAGACGAAGGTTCCTCTCCTAACCTCCCTCCACCGTTAAACTCTAGCTCCCTGCTAAGACCTTGAGGCCAAGTGCAATTAGGGCAGAACTGCACACAGCTGGCTGGAGACGGGGGCTAGGTACTCAGTGAGGGTCCAGGAACATCAACAATCAACAACTCCAGCTGGGATGATCTTTTGTAAGCCATCACAGAAGCCATGCCAGAGACAGCTGCTTGTCCGTGCAATACCACTTTAATAAAAGTCAGTTGACTCCAAACTACACACGTAGGCTAAGGTAGAAACAGCTTTTAATTTCCTACGTAAACCTTGTAGAAAACACTGTCTTAATAGAATACACAGAGTGATCTGTCTTAGCGGCACTCATGGTTTTACACAGTGAGCAGCCGAACCCAGCTAAGGAAGCAGTGTTTAGCTACAGTGCTGGAGTTCCAAGCTACCCGTCCTTTTCTTTAATGTGTCCGTGTAAGAATAACCGGCGAGTAGAAGCTCAGGGTGCCCAGAGCTCCATGGGACAGAAACAGAAGCAGACAAGCAGGGAGAGGAGTCTGGAAAAGGGGAAGGATGCTCTATGTCAGAGAAAAGCAGAGAGAGAGGCATGAAGACCCCTGTCCCAGGCTCCAGTGTCCCCCAAGCAGGCTGGTTTCCTTGGCTTCAAGGGTAACCACCCACGCCTGGGGCCATCAAGGCCCACTCGGGATCTGTATTCTCTCCAGTTCTTCCTGGGCTACTGCAAGTCACGTGACCGTCCAAGTCTAGACATCTCAGTGATCAGCTCCCTTTGATGCTTTTAGTGTTGTAGACACTCGGCTGGGAAGGCTCTCAAGTCCCCTCTAGAAACCAGTAAATACATCATCTAAAACAATGTGTCAAAACAAAACACAGAAACTAAAAAGTAAACATCACAGAGGTCAAGTGTTACCTCCTTGGTCTGGCATGGAAATGCACTGACCTTGGCAATCAGTGTGGCTCACGTCGTCGGTGGAGCCTTCCCAGCAATCAGTGAGGCAGGCTCACCTCGGTGGAGCCTTCCCTAGGCCCCATTTCGGTGATCTGATTAGGTATTAAGAAGGTGAAGACAGCCGGGCAGTGGTGGCGCACGACTTTAATCCCAGCACTTGGGAGGCAGAGGCAGACAGACGGATTTCTGAGTTTGAGGCCAGCCTGGTCTACAGAGTGAGTTCCAAGACAGCCAGGGCTATACAGAG
>NW_022196905.1:222166888-222182253 GCF_008632895.1 Mastomys coucha
TCTCTCGCAATTCCTTTTCCCAATTTCTTTCTTTCCTTCCCTTCCTTCTTCCTTCTCCTTCCCTCCTTCCTTCCCTCCCTTCTTCCTTGGTTTTCACCTTCTGTTTTTTTTTAAATATTTATTTATTTTTATGTATATAAGTACACTGTATCTGTCTTCAGACATCACCAGTAGAGGGTGGTTGTGAGACACCATGTAGTTGTTGGGAATTGAACTCAGGACCTCTGGAAGAGCAGTCAGTGCTCTTAACCACTGAGCCATCTCCCCAGCCCTTATCTTCACCTTATTTTTTTTTTTCTTTTGATTTTTCGAGACAGGGTTTCTCTGTGTAGCCCTGGCTGTCCTGGAACTCACTCTGTAGACCAAGCTGGCCTCGAACTCAGAACTCAGCCTGCCTCTGCCTCCCAAGTGCTGGGATTAAAGGTGTGTGCCACCACTGCCCAGCTGAGACATTTTCTTAACTGAGCTTCCTTCTTCCCAGATGGCCGGAACTCAAATCAAGGTGACAGAAAATGAGCCGGCACACCTGCCTTGTATACAGGACATTTTCTTTTGTTTGTTTCTTTTGTTTTGTTTGTTTGTTTTGTTTTGTCTGTCACAATATTTTCTTGTGCCATCTTGAGTTCCTGGGATCCTTATTGAGTTAAAAAAAAGTGTCATTTCCCAAGATCCTGGGGGCCACCACAACAGAGTGGGCCGTGTCTCCCCAGTGGAGAGGATATTAACTGTCTCCCAGGTGAATTTAAAAATCCTGGAGAACAACCAAATAATTAGAAAAAAAATAATCTTGATGCCCCACAAAGGAGCACAGCAGCAAAGGGAAACTAATTTGGCAAAGTGATTTCTTCTTCTTTTTGTAAAAAGGGAATACCCTAACTCAGAATGGGCTAGCAAACACACTAACCAAAAATGCCTGTGTCTTCTACCCCGAATGTAGGTGGTGATTGGTGGGAGCTAGACTTCACAACTGGATACAAATGGCTGATCAGTACAGAGAGGGACATTGTGAGAAATACAGGTCTTTGGGCCAGGCAGTGGTGGCACACACCTTTAATCCCAGCACTTGGGAGGCAGAGGCAGGAGGATTTCTGAGTTCAAGGCTAGCCTGGTCTACAGAGTGAGTTCCAGGACAGCCAGGGCTACACAGAGAAACCCTGTCTTGAAAAACCAAAAAAAAAAAAAAAAGACAAATAAAGCTGTTAATGTCTCCTTTAATGTTTTAGTAGTTTGGGGCCTGGGAAAATGGCTCAGTAGGGTAGTATTTGTCTTGTAAGCATAAGGACCTGAGTTCAGTCCTCACAGAATAAAATTCAGGATGTGTGTGGACTTTTATCCCAGCACTGGGGAGGGTGAGCTAGAAGGACCCCTGGGACTGGCCGGCGGGGAGAGGCCTCATCTCAAAACACGGAGATGGCTCCTGAGGCCTGACACCTGAAATTGTCTTACCTCCACACTCATACACGTGTAGACTCATACATTTACACACATATGCACACACACACATGCAGTCACATACATGTGTGCAGACACAAGTGCAGTCACATGAGCACAGGTGTGTGTATGTGTGTGTATGTGTACACGCATGACACATTAGCAGTTCTGGGGTTGGAAGCCAGGGTCTCAGGCTCAGCTTGGGTCCTGAAAGTATCAGTGCCCAGCTCTGAGACAGTCTGGGCTCCCCAAGGCTCTTCAACAGCGACTCTCTCACTAGGGTCAGAGCAGGGAAGAACATAGAAAGCTTGGCTTTGCTGGGCAGTGGTGGTGCAAGCCTTTAATCCCAGCGCTTGGGAGGCACAGACAGGCGGATTTCTGAGTTCGAGGCTAGCCTGGTCTACAGAGTGAGTTCCAGGACAGCAGAGCTATACAAAGAAACCCTGTCTTGGAAAAAGAAAGAAAGAAAGAAAGAAAGAAAGGAAGGAAGGAAGGAAGGAAGGAAGAAAGAAAGAAAGAAAGAAGGGAGGAAAGAAAGAAAGAAAGAGAGAAAGAAAGGAGAGAAAGAAAGAAAGAGAGAAAGAGAGAAAGAAAGGAAGCTTGGCTTTTGACATCTCTGTAAACAGGAAGTTGACCAATCCCTTTAGGGCTGAGATCCAGCCTCGGTCCTTAGCAAGCTACCCATCAGTGGCTCTGTGTCCTCGCCTGCCTCTCCCATACAACCTGCCTGCTGCTTTGCCTGTAACAAACCAGCTGACAGCAAGGTCCTTGGAGGTTGAGCTCCATGCCCCAGCTCCCCGCTCAACAGCCGAGCCCCACAGTATGGAGAGAAGAATCAACAGCACCCACCACAAGGCAGCCTCCTCACTCAGGGTGAGCCAGGCTATGTGGAAAGGCTAGGGCACCTGTGTGGGCTGCTCCCCGAGGGTCACTGGAAAGATAATAATGGGAACCTCAAGGACACTGGTTCAGGAACAAAGACTGAAAGACGTGGGAGAGAACGCAGCCTCAAGTAGGGAAGGTCAGTTCCAGGCTAAGACTAGTGACTTCCCAAGTCTTCCTCACCTGCAGTCTTGTCCACAGCTTAGAGCGAGCCATCCACCACGTTCTTGCACACAGGTGACACAAAGCTACATTTCTCTCTCTTTTTTTTATTTTTTTTTAAATTTTTTTGTTTTGTTTTGTTTTTTCGAGACAGGGTCTTTCTGTGTAGCCCTGGCTGTCCTGGAACTCACTCCACCTGGCTACATTTTTCTCTTAAACAGTTTTAACAACAATGTTTCTCCAGGTCCCTTGGGCTTAGGACTCAATCAAGTGTACGTGTCCTGGTTCCCTACTAAAGGGTTGTGTGGGCCTTTCCCAGCCTGACATTACTCTCTCTCTCCTCTTCTCTAACTTTTGTAACTATCTGATAGACCAAAGGGGGCTTGATCTCCCCTGCCTCATTCATTCTCCCATCCCTGGTCCTATGAATGCAAGGCCACCCAGGTAGGTGTCAGTTTGCTTACCCTCACCAGGTAGGTGACAGCAGATGGGGAAACTGAGGCCTAGAGCAATCAGTTTCAGCCTCCCCAGCCCAGAAGTCCCCCAAGGTGGGACAGGATTCTACTAGAGCCCAAGGAACTGGAGTCCTCCACGAAAGCTCTAGAGCACCTTTTGAAGGCAGTCTTCAAATGTGCTTTAGACCAGAACCTGTGTCCTATGAATCTGCTGATGCCCTAAGTCAGAACCACAGGGCTCCATCAAGCCAGCTCCTGGTGGGAATTCTGATTCCGACCTGTCGACAGGCCTAGACCCTCCGAGCAGGCAAAGTAGAAAAAGCCCAAGGAAAGAGAGGGGGTGAAGGGGGCTTTGAGAAGGGAAAATATTTTGGTTTTCAGGAGGCGAGGAAATTGCCTGATTCCCAACCGATTAGGAGTAATTAACCCTTCGCAAGGCAGTAATTAAGTCTGTGCTGCTGAAGCCATAATTAGAAGCCCCAGAGGCCCCTCCCCTCCCTAAGCGCACCAGCAGGCCTGGGGAAGGCACTGGCTTTTCTAGGAAGCTGGGGAGGCCGTCAGTCTGGCCAGGGGCCCCTCAGTTATGGAAAGAAGCAGTGTACCTGGGATCAAGTTATTCTTTCTTTCTGAGAGTACACACAACTATTAGGGAGCAAGAAGGCGAGGCTGGGGTCTACCATGAGGGGCTTGGAGAGTACTTTTTATTTTTTTGAAACAGAATCTCACTGTAAATTCAAGATTCTCCTACCTCAGTTTCCTCAGTAAAAAGAATACAGGCATGTGCCACCACATCTGGTTTGAGGTTCATTTCTGTCTAGCTGAGAGATTTCACACTGCAGCCCCAGGTTGAGGTCAAGAAGGAGGGGACACCGGCTCTCTCAGGGATGATGGGATGGTAACAGAGGTTCAGGGCTCAGAGAAGAAAGGAGACCAGATGACTGCCCAGATGTGCAGGCTGTCTGGGGACGGGGAGCCAGCTTGGGCCTGTACTGGTTCTAAATATCTGAGGCCAGGCACTGGCTCCAGAGCCAAAATGGCTATGCAGAACCTGGAGTCTGCCACGAAGGGAGACGAGAGAACAAAGATGGGATTCTGATAGCCAGGTCTGTCACATAGATCATGGTTGACTAATCCAGGTCTAAAGGGTTGCATAAGCCACAGTATGGCACACACCTGTCACTCACCTCAGCTGCTCAGGAAGCTGAAGTGGGACTGGCTGGTGTCCCAAGGCCTGGCTGAGCTACAGAGCAAGCTCAAGGCCAGCCTGTGCCCTTTACTGAGGGGCTGGAAGCTGTAGGTTCAATCCATAGTAGCATACAGTAAAGAGATATTTTTTTATTTTAACATTCGAAGAGCAAGCAAGGTTACTGAGGACTGGGGTAAGAGCTTCCTGCTGTGGGAGAGGTGGCCTCCTCAGAATAGTCCAGGTTTACTATGTAGCTAAGGATGGCCCTGACTGCTTGGTCCTCCTGCCTCTACAACCTCATATAGCTTCATACATTTTTTAAAAATTTGTGGTTAGAGACAAAGGCCAGAGAGAGTGATGATTAGACTTGTATGTGAGCCAGGGGTCCTTTCTGTGAGTCACACGGCAGCTGATACCAGGGTGGTGACCCACAGATTTTGGCCTAGTGTAAGGATTATTCTTCTTTGGGCCAAATTTCTGTCTGGGGAGGGGTGGGTTCTGGCTACCCTGATCTCTCTTAAATTCATCAACTGCCTCCCGAGATGGCTCAATGGGTAAAGCCACTAGCCACCTAACCTGATGACTTGAGTTCAATCCCCAGAACCTACCTGGTAGGAGAGAAGCATTTCCTACAAGGGTCCTCTGATCTCTACATGTGTGCCTTAGCATTTGCACTGTCATGTGTGCACATACACAGTAAATAAATAAATAAATAGCACATTGGCTTAAAGAAGTCGGCTCTGTGGTTCAGTCATGCAGATGACCTGAGTTCAGTTCCCAGCACCCACCTGGTGGATCACAGCCTCCTGTAATTCTAGTTCCAGGGCATCTGACACCCTCTTCTGACCTCAGAGGGCACCAGGCATGTGTTGTCCAGACACACATGCAGGGAAAACAGTCATGCACATGAGATAAACCTAAAAGAGGGAGAGCGCTTTACCTTCAAGCTTGCCTGCCCTGGGACCCTTGCACTTGCCACATCTAACTGGAACACCTAATGTAATCTCTCTCTCTCTCATTCGTGTGTGTATGTGTGTGTGTGCACACGTGTGTATTGGCACCTGGAGCTTCGATCATGGGGTGGCTCAGAGCTCTTCAATCCTCTGTGCAATCCACACCTCCTTGGAGCCCTCTCTGATTCGTGGTCTGGCTCTGCAGTCATGAACGTGTCACTTCTTCCCTCTGTTGGCCTTCTTCTCCTCAGGACACTTACTGAAGCCAGCAATTGTCTTGTCCGGTCCCAGTTGACCTCCTGAGCTCACTCCCATCTTCTTGTGATCAGGAGCTCTGGCAGATTTAAAATGCTCTCTTCCCTGTCTCTGACCCCAGACCAGGACAAGCACAGTGGCGCTCAGCAAACGTCTGTTGCATGAATACGTGGACAAATTCTGGCTGAGAAAGCGTCCTTTGCAGGAGAATTTCATAAACGTGAGCTGTTTCTAAAACTACTCCTGGGGATGGGGGAGGGTGAGCCCTTGGCGGGTAGGAGGTGGCTGTGACCCACTTTCGCAGGAGCCGCTCGCACCTCCACTTGGCGGCCCACAGGTGGCGCTCGCTCCCCGCGCTGCCGCAGCCGCTGTACCGGTCACTAGCGGTGTGTTGGTGTGCAGTTTTTGCTGACAGAGGCCTGTAGACTTCGCCTTTTCAGAGTCCACCGCCTGGTTGGGAAGCTTTTTGATCGTGTGTGAGGTGTAGATGAAGGTGCCCTCTCTACCCATCTCCTAGCTGTGCGCACGCTAGCTAAGTAACCCCCAACTTATGTTCGCAGAGACAAGCTTACCAGGTGGGGATCCTATTAAACTTCCACAGCCATGGTTGGCACAGTGGCAGAGGTAGGTGCACATTCACAGTAGGGATGAATGAATCTCTATTGTACAGAGAAACTGAGGCTCAGGCTAGTCATATGACTGGCTGAAGTTCAGAAACCAGATGAATGGGTGACCTAACATAAAAATACATTTCAGCCCGGCGACCTGAGTTCAAACCCCTGAAACCACATGAAGGTGGGAGGAGAGAACAGATTCTATAAAGTTGTCTTCTAGCCTCTGCACATGCGCTATGGACTCCTCCACCAGTTAAAATAATAATAATAATAATAATAATAATAATAATAATAATAATAATAATAACAATGCAGACAGATCTCTGTGAGTTTGAGCCCTACCTGGGCTACACAGGAAGGGCTATATAGTGAGACCCTCTCTCTAAGATAAATAAACAAATAACCATGTAGGCTGGAGTTGCAAGAATGCTTTTCTAGCATCCATGCTGCTCTGAGTTGGATCTCCATTACCGCATAAAACCAGAAATACTGTTCTCATCTGTCATCTGGCACTCGCAAGGTGCAAGGAGAGGAACCTGCTTCATAGTGAATTCAAGGTCATCCCGGGCTACAGGAAACCTGTCTCATAAAGTAAAGTAAAATAAAATAAAATAAAACAAGCAGCTTAGAGCTGGGGGTGTAGCCAGTGGTAGAACCCTTCCTGAGTATGCAGAATGAGGTCCTGGGTTCAATCTCCAGCCCTTCCCCCTCCAAAAGCATTGGTAAACCCTGGCCCAGGAGTGGCACCCAGGCTATAAAATGCCTCTTCCAGGTGGGCTACACCCTGGTTGGAGAGACATCGCTTTGAATGCTCCATTTCCCCAGCTCCCACCCTCACCAGCTCAGTGCCTCGTAGTCTCTGGCTCAGCAGGTCTCTGAGGTTGCCGTGTCTCTGCCTCTTGATGTTGGCTCATCATTTGAGGAGGATCATCCTGCGGTTTGGAGGATGTTGGGTCATCGAAGCTGAACCCCGATGCTACCTCTGTCTTCAGTGGGCCCCTTGCTGAACCATGGCTGCTCTACTCCAAGCCCCACCCTAGGATTTTCTCTGCTTTCCTCAAGGTCAGGGTCCAGAGGGCCTTCCTGGAAGCCCAGTCCCACAGTGTACAGGAGGGGTGAGGCACAAGGAGGCCTTAGGAGAAGAATAGCCAGGAAAAGAGAGAGAATGTCTATTGGGCAGACCCACATAGGACTTTGTAAACTGGTGTGTGCCTTTACCTGGTTCAAAATCAGCTCGGGATTCAAGAGTGGGGGCCTAACTTAGCTAAGAATGCCAGAAGGCTTTTGGAGAGAAACTTAAGGCTAGGAGAAGCTCATGGCTAGAGACACTTGAGAAGCTACTGGGTCTCTACACCAAGTACCTGCTGTGGCTGGGTGCTGGGCTGTGTGCGCACCCACTAACATTGCCAGAGATCTCCCCTTGTGGTGTGTTAATCCCTGAACTTCTAGTTTGCAGTTGGGTGCACTCAAAAGCTTGGGTGTCCAGACAAGGTCATGCCCAGAGCATCTCCTCGGGGGCACCTCTGCCCTTCACTGTGGTTGAACAGAAGGCCTCTTTGGGTGCAGTGAACCTGTTACACTAGCCCAAGCGTGTGGCTGCAGCCGGCTGTGTGTATGTTTGGCATGCCCATGTGTTTGTCTGCTGCGATGTGTTTACATCGGATTTTTCTGGCCCGAGTGTGTCTGTCTTTGTTTATCCTTCTGCTCTGTCTCCACGAATGTGGAGGAAACTTCTGTTTTCAATTGGAGGCCAGAGAAATATCTTACTGCTACGTGTGCTCAGATGGACTGGAAATGATTTCCCACTGGATTCTCCAAGGTTAGAGTAGGGGGAGGGTTCTTGCCCGAATCCAAGCCAGAGGGAGAAGCTGCCAGAACTGCTCCTTCTGTGGTGCTCAGGAAAGAAACTGAGGCACAGGGTGGCCTGAGAGAGGGTAGCCAGAAACAGGGAATGTCTGTTATAAACCATTACATGTAGAGTGTTCTACTTGCATAAATGCTTTATGACCTGGGTGCAGTGGCACATATCATTCTTGCACTTAGAGACTGAGACGAGAGGTAATACTATCCAGGGTTCTCCAGAGAAACAAAACTGATGCAATAAATCTATAGACATATAAAAGGAGTGTGTTAGAGTGGCTTACTGGCTAGGGTCTGGCTAGTGCCACAGTGGCTGTCTCCCAACAGAAAGCTAAAGAATCCAAGAGTTGTCCCACCCACAAGGCTGTCTGCCTCAGGGGAGCTTCAGTGTACAGCAGCATCCCAAAGCAGTTGGCTCTGATACCAGTGAAGAGATGATTTTACCAGTGTTAGTGAGGACTGGCAGGCAGAGACCAAGCGCTTCTGGCTTCCCTATCCTTTATATAGGCTGCCACCAGAAAGTGTGGCCTAGGTTTAAGGTGGATCTAATCAAGAAAAAAATCAAGAAAAAAAATCCCTCATGATGTCTCCAGCTGCTTGGACTTCAGTTAATTTCTGACGTAATCAGATGGACAGCTAAGATTATCCATTGAAGGGTAGTGAATTGCAGGCTGGCCTGGACCACAGAGCGAGAGCCCATCTCAAAAAATTATATATATTATTTTACTTTATTTTGAGACAAAGTCCTACCCTGTAGCCTAGGATGGCCTGAGATTCACATGTAGCCCAATATGTCTACAACCTGTGGCTGACCTTCCTCAACCTACCCTGTGCTTGATTACAGACCTGAGCCACCCTACCTGCTTTCGAACAAAAAACAAAGACTTTTAGGGGTTGGAGAGATAGTTCAGCTTTAAGAGCTCGATTCCCAGCACCCCTATGCAGACAGCTTATAGCTGTCTCATAAGTTCAGTTCAAGAGGATCTGACAGTTTTTGGATTCTGTGGCCACCAGGTATTAATATATATTATGTAAAAATATTTTAAAATTTTAATCTAATTTGAAAAGTTACCTCTGTGTGTGTGTGTGTGTGTGTGTGTGTGTGTATGTGTGTGTGTGTGTGTGTGTATGTGCCCATACAGATTTGTGCACATCAGTGCAGGTGCCCTGAGATGCCGGGAGAGGGAATCTCATCCCCAGGAGATGAACTTACAGGGCATTGAGAGCCCATGGGTGCTGGGAACTGAACTCCTGTCTTCTGCATGAGCAGTGTTGAGCTCTTCACCACTGAGCCTCTCTGCAGCCCCCCCAATTTTTAAACAGTGATACAAACGTAGCTGAGATGTAGCAGCTGTCTGGAGTGTTCCCAACACCTGCAACATACAAGGAACTCTCTTGTTCCTATTTACAAAAGAGAAAAAGGTCTCAGAGTGGGGAGCACCATAGCTTGGGGGCCAATGGCTCATATTTCTTTGCTCTTTTCAAATGACAACTGCATTTTTTTTTTTTTTTGAAATAGGGTCTCATGTAGCCCAGTCTATCCTCAAACTAGCTAACAGCCAGGACTGGTCTTGAACCCCTGATTCTTTTGCCTGCAGCCCAGCCCCCAGGCTGGCCTAAACCTCATGGCAACTCTCCTGCCTCAGCTTTGCAGTGCTAGGATTATGGGTATATACCGCCATAGCCAGCCTGACAGCACTCTTGAAGCTCCACGACTGATGGGCTTCTCTGTGCCTCAATTTCCCTTTATCATCCATGAATCTCAGCAGAGGATCCTTGGCAGGTGAAGAGTCGGTTTCTTGGCAGAGTGCCCAGCTTCTTGTATTTTCCGCCTGTGGATAATCTAGGCCCCAAAGAGCTGGTTGGCTCTGGGAACAGATACATCAATTAATTAGCATTAATTAATAATTCTTGCAGGATTAGCCATGTGCCCAACCTCTGAAGGGTCTTGAGGCTGGTGTGAGTCCCTAGTATGTGACATTCTGGGTCTAAGCATCCAGCTGGGGCTAAAAACAGGGTCCATGGGATAGCACCTCAGTGTAAGCTTTGAGAGCCACTCAAGCTCTGAAGCCTGGGTTCCTGACCTCCTCCTCGGCATGCTCTTCCACCTGCCAAGAGATGTGCTGGGGTTCCCCAGAAGGTCCCCAACACTCCACACAGAATCAGACTCTTAGGTAAAGTCTTCCTTATCTCTGCCTCAGTTTCCCCATCCGTAATATGAGGCTTTTTTTTTTTTTTTTTTTTTTTTTTTTTTTTTTTTTTTTTGCAGAGTCATTGGGAAAGATAAACAGTCATGGAAGTTTCACACCCACAGTGACATGAGGAAAGCTGGCGACGGGGCTAAGAGGCAAGCATTTGTCAGTTACCAGCACTGTGATCTGAAACAGGCATTCTGCATAACCGGCTAGGGTTTCCTAGTCTGTAAAATGGGGCTTCGTCTGGCTCAGATTTCATGGAATTCCTAAAAAGGGGCTGGAGAAGTGGCTCAGAAGAAAGCACTGTCTGGTCTTGCCTAGAACCTAGGTTCGATGCCCAGCACCCACAATGGCTGCTCACAGCTGTCTACAATGCTAGTTCTGGAAGAGCCAATGTCCTCTTCCGGCTTCCATGAGCACACAAGCAGCATGCTTAAGTACACACAGGCAACACATTCATAAACATAATAATAAAATGTTCTAAGAAAAAGATGAAATGTAGTATGGCTTTAAACTCTTATAAGTGGGGTGGCTAAGCACTGTGTGGATGCTGGGAAGTGGGTCCCAGTGGACACTACATTTGTCATGCCAGGGTGGGGACCTGAACTCAGATCTGCAGCACCCCCACCGTGCCACACACGTCTGGGATGGCAGTGTTCCTACAAGGCATCACAGGCAGAGCTTGAGAATCCTCAGAAATTCAGAATCTGGCTTTTGGGATGATGAAGTAACAAACAGGAGAGCCTATTTCAAACCAGGTGGGGGTGAGGACCAACACCCTGACCTCTGACCCCTGCATATGTGCACTGACATTCACAGAAGCAAACATGATTTTGGAGGTGTAGTGTTCATGACGAGAGAATGCTTTCTCTGATTAAGGTTTTTAGGATTTCACAGTGAAACCCAGCTAGCCTTGAACAACGTCAGCCTTCCAATGCCGGATCACAGGCAGGTACCAGCATGCACAATTTAGCTTTTCTTTTATATCATCTTATTCTTCAGTACTGGACTTTGAACAAGTGAGGTCAGCACGTGACCATGTACCTATATATGTGAAGCCCAAGAGGACCTTTTTCCCCTACACAGGAGCAGCACCTTACACATGATGTGCCCACCGAGCATGGCTTAGCTGTGCCCCTCCTGATCAGGTGGGATGGCTTTCTTGTCCAGCACAGGCCTTAAACTTGCATGCTTCCAAGCCTGATGGCCTGGTTTGTATCTCTAAGGATTACAGGATGGAAGAAAACACCAAGTTCATAAGTTGCCCTCTAACCTCTACGATGCGCACCACGATGTGCCTAAGCCGACACATATACAGTAAATAAGAAAAATATAAAAAGAAAACTTCAAAGACCCACTTAAAGCTTAACCGTTGCCCCCTGTGAATATAGCCTTCTCTGGAAATAAGGGCGTATGATTACAAGTAGAAATATAGCTTTATGGTTTCAAAACCTTCTCTAGATTGTTTTCATTTTATTTTACCTGTTTGGATGTTCTGGCTGCAGATAGGTTTGTGCATGTATTTCCCTCAGAGGCTGGAAAAGGTCCTTTCCAAGAGAGGCCAGTGCTCAGCCTCTGAGCCACCTCTCTGGCCCCAGATTTATTTAGTTTCTGTTTCTGTTTGATGGTCTGCCTATATAGATATATGTCCACCGTGTGTGTGCAGTGTCCACTGAGGTCAGAAAAGAGCATTTTTGGGCTGGGACCCTTGCTTATCCCCTGCACACAATGGGAAACACACACACACACACACACACACACACACACCATCTACTCCTACTCCTGCCCTCACAAACCTGCCCTCACAGACAAAACTCCTGGTCTGCTTGGAGAAAACTCCAGGCAAACATGTCATCAGTCCCCATTTCAGCCAACTCAGCCAAGAGTGCCTGACCCAGTGATTGACCGTGGATGGAGACAATCCCAGCTCCTACGTCACACATCACCACCCCATGTCCAGGACCCATAAAACCTCCTTGTTTTAGCCTGGATGTGTGACTTCACTGACCTCCACCTGTGAGATCAGTGAACCCACCCAAGAGCTGCCTTTCTCTACTGTTAATCTGGTCTAATCTGGCCTATCTCTTCATACCTATGGGAGGAAAAATGCTGATCAAGCATCAGAACCCCTGGAATTGGAGTTTCCAATGATTGTCAACAGTCATTTGGGTGCTAGGAATCAAACCCCGCTCCTTAGGAAGAGCCACAAATGTTCTTAATCATTGAAACATCTCTCTACCCCTAAGGACAGATTTTTTTTATTAGATATTTTCTTTATTTACATTTCAAATGATATCCCCTTTCCAGCTTTCCCCTCAGAAAAAAAAAATACTTATTCCCTTCCCCCTCCCCCTGCTCACCAACCCACCCTCTCCTACTTCCTGGTCCTGGAATTCCCTACACTGGGGCAGAGAACCTTCCCAGGGTCAAGGGCCTCTCCTCCCATTGATGACCGACTAGGCCATCCTCTGCTACATATGCAGCTGGAGCCATGGGTCTCTCCATGTGTACTCTTTCGTTGGTGGTTTAACCATGGGAGCATGGGGGGGTACTGGTTAGATCATATTGTTGTTCCTCCTATGGGGCTGCAAACTCCTTCATCTTCTTGGGTCCTCTCTCTAGCTCCTTCATTGGGGACCCCGTGCTCAGTCCAATGGATGGCTGTGAGCCTCTACTTCTGTATTAGTTGGACACTGGCAGAACCTCTCAGGAGACAGCTATATCAGGCTCCTGTCAGCCAGTACTTGCTGGCATCCACAATAGTGTCTGGGTTTGGTGATTGTATATGGGAAGGATTCCCAGGTTGGGAATTCCCAGGTTCTCTGGATTGTTCTTCCTTCAGTCTCTGCTCCATACTTTGTCTCTGCAACTCCTACCAAGGGTATTTTGTTCCCCCAAGATACAATCCACAAACCACAAGAAACTCAAGAAGAAGAAAGACCAAAGCACGGATACTTCGATCCTTCTTAGAAGGGGAACAAAATAGGGGATGGATTTTTAAGTCAAGGAAGGTGTTCTAGAGAATGGAGACTAAACATGGGCTAGTGAGCTGAGGGAAAAGCACAAAAAGGAGTGGGCCAAAACCTCATGACCTTTACAGGTCATCTACATAACACACCTCTCCCACTCTTCCATACTGAGGGGTTTTCCTGAGCATGCTCTGTTTGTTGCATGAAGCCCAAATGAGCAAGACTTCCCAGTCTCTCTCTGCAGATCAGCCTGTTTTGTATGGTAAATGTAAAAATTATTTGTATGTATGCATGCATGTGTCCACATGAGTGTACACAATTGTGTGTGCACTGTCATGGACAGCTGAAGAAGCTGTCAGGAGTGTCCTCCTCTGTCACTCTTTGAGGCAAAGTCTCCACTTGAACTTAAGACTTTTGTTTTCTACACCAGGTTGGAAGCCCATAAGCCATTGGCTTTATACATATTTTTTTAAATACTTTTTATTTATTTATTTTTTTAAAGATTTATTTATTTATTGTTATATGTAAGTACACTGTAGCTGTCTTCAGACACCCCAGAAGAGGGCGTCAGATCTCATTACGGATGATTGTGGGCCACCATGTGGTTGCTGGGATTTGAACTTAGCAGTCAGTGCTTTTACCCGCTGAGCCATCTCACCAGTCCCTTTCAAATTATTATTTTTGTATATGTGTATATGTTTGCATAGGAGGAGGGCAGAGGGCTGTCAGATCCCCTGGAACTGGAGTTACAAGCAGTTGTGAGCTGCCTGATATCAGTGCTGGGTGGGAATTGAACTTGGGTCCTCTGCAAGACCAGTATACTCTCTTAACCACTAAGCCATCTCTCCAGACTCCTGGTTCTATCTTTGCCTCTGCTTAGAACTGGAATTACAGACAAGCACGGGGCATCTGGCTCTCTATGTGGGCTCTGGTCACCAAACTCAAATTCATAACTGTGCAGCCAGTACTCTTAACCGCTGAGCCATCTCTCCAGCCCCTTATACATAAGCCTTAAAAAACAAAAACAAAAGACACAAAAACTTGTTTAGTGAAAATAGATTCTTGGGGCTGGTGAGATGACTCAGCGGTTAAGAGCACTGACTGTTCTTCCGAAGGTCCTGAGTTCAAATCCCAGCAACCACATGGTGGCTCACAACCATCTGTAATGAGATCTGACGCCCTCTTCTGGTGCATTTGAAGACAGCTACAGTGAATTACGCTGGAGTGAGAGGGGCGCAGCGAGCGGGGCCAGCTGAGGTCCTGAGTTCAATTCCCAGCAGCCACACACATGATAGCTCATGGCCATCCGTACAGCTACAGTGTATTCATACACATAAAATAAATAAAAAATAAATCTTAAAAAAAAAAAAAGAAAATAGATTCTTCTCTCTATTCATGCTTTGTGATGGCGAGTGTGTGTATGTGTGTGTGTGTGTGTGTGTGTGTGCGCGCACGCACACATGTGTGTGTGGTTGTGTCTGCCACAATTCACATTTGGATGTCTGTGCATGTGAGGTCAGAGGACGACTTTGTGGAGTCAGCTTCTCTTATGCTCCCTTTCTTGTAGGTTCCAGGAATCAAACTCAAATCATCAGGTTTGTGCACAAGCACTTAAGCCACTGAGCCACCAAGCCCCTCATATATTACTGTTGACACAGCTCTGCCTCTCCAGGCCCTACTTTCCTGAAACTTGTAGTTTGCTCTCTGTGGCTGTGATAAACGCCATGATCAAAGTCATCTTGGGGAGGAAAGGATTTGTGTTTGTTTGTTTATTGGTTACAGTCCACGTCAAATAGGGAATCCAGGGTAAAAACTCCAAGCAGGAGCATCAAGCAGAAGCCAAGGAGGAAAGCTGCTCACTAGCTTGCCCCAGGCTCACACTCAGCTAGTTTTCTTCTACAGCTCAGGCCACCTATGGCTCTACATCATAGAGCCATGATGTAGATGGCTCCTACATCAATTAACAATCAAGGAAATGCTCCAAGGACGTGCTCACAGGCTAACCTGATAGAGACAGTTCCTCAGTTGAGTTCCTCCATTTCTAGGATTGTCAAGTGGATAACCAACAGCAGCCACCCCAGGTCTTCCCCTTG
Organism: Mastomys coucha; assembly: GCF_008632895.1. Taxonomy (NCBI): domain Eukaryota; kingdom Metazoa; phylum Chordata; class Mammalia; order Rodentia; family Muridae; genus Mastomys; species Mastomys coucha. The sequence continues at coordinate 222,181,944 of NW_022196905.1, forward strand.
TCAACTTGACACACGCATCAATCACCTTTAAACCATAACCTTTCCTTATCCCCAAGATCTCATGCTAACATCACAATATAAAATACAGTTCAATTTGAAAGTCTCACAGACTTTAAATATTTCAACACTTTAAAAGTTTAATGTCTCTTTTAAAAATCCAGAGTGTCTTAACTATAGGCTCTTGTAAAATAAAAGATAAGTTATAGCCAGGCGGTGGTGGTGCACGTCTTTAATCCCAGCATTTGGGAGGCAGAAGCAGGCAGATTTCTGAGTTTGAGGTCAGCCTGGTCTACAGAGTGAGTTCCAGGAC
>NW_022196905.1:222182300-222189073 GCF_008632895.1 Mastomys coucha
AAAAAAAAAAAAAAAAAAAAAAAAGATAAATTCTATCTTCTATATTCTAAGAAGGAGGAACCAGGGCACAGTTACCATGATATAAAATCGAACAGTATAAAAAGCTCAGTGTCTTAGAGTACAAAGATGTCTCAGTGCTAAGAGCATTTGCTGCTCTCGCAAAGGATGCAAGTTCAGTTCCTAGCAATCATGTTAGGTGGCTCACAACCATCTGTAACTTCGGCCCCATGGGGTCAGACATCTTTGCCTCTGAGGACACACATGTGTAAATACCCATATGTATGCACACATGCATGTACGTACATACACACACACACCTATACATGATTAAAATAAATACTTAAAAACCACAAACTCAATGTTGGACATCTGGAACTAGTGATCCTCTGAGCTGCAAAGGACCACTTCTCTGGCTTTGCGGTTCACGGCACACACAGTGTCTCACAGGCTCAGGCTGGCTCCAACCCATTCCTGGTGCTGTCCTTGGTGAACATCCTATGGTCCTGGCAACTCTGCTCTTGTGGGGTTTCCACTGTGACCAAGTCTGCACTTGGGTCTCTACCCACAGTGCCAGGCCTTAGCTTCCCTCTGTGACCACACGGTGCCAAGCCTCAGCTTCTCCCCGTGAGCCTCAGCTTCTCCCTGGGACCACGCTGTGCCAAGCCTCAGCTTCTCCCCATGACCACACCGTGCCAAGCCTCAGCTTCTCCCTGTGAGCCTCAGCTTCTCCCTGTGACCATACTGTGCCAAGCCTCAGTTTCTCCCCGTGAGTCTCAGCTTCTCCCTGTGACCATACTGTGCCAAGCCTCAGTTTCTCCCCGTGAGCCTCAGCTTCTCCCCAGGACCACACCGTGCCAAGCTTCAGTTTCTCCCTGTGAGCCTCAGCTTCTCCCTGTGACCATACTGTGCCAAGCCTCAGCTTCTCCCTGTGAGCCTCAGCTTCTCCCTGTGACCATACTGTGCCAAGCCTCAGTTTCTCCCTGTGAGCCTCAGCTTCTCCCCGTGACCGCGCCATGCCAAGCCTCAGCTTCTCCCTGTGAGCCTCAGTTTCTCCCCGTGACCGCACTGTGCCAAGCCTCAGCTTCTCCCTGTGACCACACCATGCCAAGCCTCAGCTTCTCCCCGTGACTTCTTTATGTTTTCCAGGTCTTGAGCACCATGCAGAACACTACTGCACATTATCTGTTAAGTTCTGCTGCCAGCTTGGGGTGCAGCCCTGGCCCCCACCTGAACTACACTTCCATGTTCTGACCCTGAGAAAACACGTCCCAGAAGAGTTTGCCTCAATGATATCTTTTATTCACCACAATTGGCTAACATGGATCGTCCTAATAAAGCCCAGGTTTCACTCCACACATGTCAGTTCAGATGACTCACACTGGCTCTCATAGAAATTCTCAACTTCAGTCGGAAATGATGAGCCAGGCCTCCATCATCTGAATTCCTCTGAATATTCTCATCTTCCAATCTCCCACAGAACAGGCCACTAAGTTCTCAGCACCCAGTGGCTTTTCCCGACCCAGGTTCCCAAAACGTACAATTCTCCCTGAAACAACACAGCTAGGTCTGTCAGCAACAGCTAACGTTCAATGACAATTTCCGTCATACGTGGCTTTCTGTTGCTGTGATAAACACCATGACCAAAAGCAAATTGGGAAACAGTTTATTTCATTTTACAGATTACAAATTACTGTGCATGGCTGAGGGAACCCAAGCCAGGAACCTCAATCAGAAAGCTAAAGCAAAACCATGGAAGAAAACTGATTACTGATTGGCTTATAGGCCCACATTCTGTTAGCTTCCTTATCCGGCATGGTACCATTCTCAAGACCCTGGACCCTCCTGTGTCAATTACTAATCAAGAATATGTCCTACACACATGACCACAGACCAGTGTGATGGACACAGTTCCTCACGTGAGTTTTCCTCTTTCCAGTTTTTCCTCTTTCCAGCTGATAAACCAAAAGTAGTTGATGGGAGGAGCAACACACACACACACACACACACATCACTGCCACATAAGTACAGAAGACAGCGGTGAGGCAGAATGGGGACAGTAACGAATGCGAAACGATGGCGGCCACTCTGCATCTTGCAGTTCAGCCTGGCAGCATGGTAATACTCTAACACATGGTAGGAGGAGGATGGGGTAGAGCCAATGAGTGGCTTTAAAGCTCTAAACTCCTGATCCTCTTTTGCCCGACCTTGAAAGTGATGGGTTTGCAATGTGTGTATCACTATCGTCCAGTCTACTCCATGCTCCATGATGAAGATTCAATCCAGGGCTTTGCGCAAGCCTGGCAACCACTCTACTAAACGAACCGCATTCGTGGCAGGGGCATTGGCTTCCTGGAACTGTCTGCTAGTTCTAGCAGCCAGCACAGTCCTCGGACCCTGATGTGCGAAGCTGTGCCATCGGGGGTGGCTGTCGGTGTTTGGGGACCACAGAGCATGCTGAAAGGAGTAAATGTGGGGGCAAAGGGAAAATCCTCAGCTGGACACAGGCAGCAAGAACACAGTGACATTTGGAAGGCTACTTAGACTTGTTTGGTTCTTCTCTCTGGTTGACAGGAGGAGCAAGCGGGAGAGAGGAATGGTGTTGCTCTCTGTGTCAGGGTAGGAAGAGGGTGGCCTGCTGGTTCTGCAGCTGGGGAGTAATGGGCCCTTATTGCTCGGAGGCTGCAAAACTCTAATTAGAATGAAGATGTAGTTTAATGAGGATGGAAGTATAATTGTACCTGGCAGGCTTCCCTCCGTGCTGCTTTCCTGCGGGGCCCCTTCCAGCTCTCTGGTGGGCTGAGATGGAGTAGATGGGGTGGGGAGGGCTGGGTCTGTGAAGGGGGACAGTTCAGTACCTCTCTTTCTCCTACAGGCCTTCCCAAGGGACAGCAGAGCTGTGGTAGAGTCAAGCCTGCCCCCAGGGCTTGTGCCACATGCTCTAGCCCCCTTTCTTTCTCCGCTCACCCAGTGCTAATACAGGCACAATCTATGGAGTCCCTACTAATGCTGGGCATCATGCACTCTCTTTATAGTAAGCTACCTATATGATCCCATGCCCACGAAAACATGCCCATTGTACAGATGGTGACACTGAGGCATGAAGAAACTATAGTCCAAATGGACTGAGACAGTCCAACACAGGAAAGTGCTGGGGAGTCAGGGCAATAGGGACCCCATCCTACCTGCCTCTCCCAGCCCAGTTTCTTTAATATCAGATATTCCCTCTTTTTTTTTTAAGTTTTTTTAAAAAAGATTTATTTATTATTATTTGTAAGTACACTGTAGCTATCTTCAGAAGATACCAGAAGAGGGCATCAGATCTCATTATGGATAGTTGTAAGCCACCATGTGGTTGCTGGGATTTGAACTCAGGACCTTCGGAAGAGCAGTCAGTGCTCTTATCCGCTGAGCCATCTCTCCAGTCCCCAGATATTCTCTTAATGTAAATATCTGATATGTGACCTTGTGAAAGAGTCATCCAACCCCCAAAGGGGTCTCGACCCACAGGCTGAGAAGCACTGTGCCTGGAACTCTGGGGCAAGGGGGCTGTGGGATTCAGATCTCTTGAATTGGAGTCACAGAAGTTCATTAGCCATCATGTAGGTGCTGAGAACCAATCAATCAATCCAGGCTCCCTTCCCTGCAGGAGCAGCAAGGAGACCCTCATTTAAAAACACAACAACACTGCTTCCTCCAAAAGCAGAGAGCACAACAAGAATTAACCCCACAGTACATTCCTAAAGACAAGGATTCCGCCCGTCTCGGGGTGAACACCTCTAATCCCAGCCCATGGGAGCAGCCCCTGCCACACCCCCAAGGAACACCTTTGTTGTTCTTTTCTTTCTTTTTTTTTGGGGGGGGGAGGGGATCTCACTATGTAGCCCTGGATGTCCTGGAGCTCACTATGTAGACCAGGCTGGCCAAGAACTCACAGAGATCCTCTTGCTTCTGCCTCCCAAGTGCTGGGATTAAAAGGTGTGCGCCACCACTGCCTGGCCACATTTGTTCTTTCTGATGCCAGTTTTGTGATGCCAACTGAGACCTTTCTATCTTAGACCTGGGCTCAGACATTGTGCCTGAACCTTGCAAGCCTGCTTGTTGGAGAAGCCCTGGGGGCGGGGCAGGGGGCAGGTAACAGTAGTTTCCAATTATCAAGGATTTACTGTGTGCTGTTTCAAGAGGCACAGAGATGTGGTGGCATATGGGACAATGTCTAGCAAATGAATTAGAAATGTCTCTGTACTGAGAATTTTGGTTTCTTTAAAGAACACAGAGATATTATAAGAATATGTTTTCATTTTAATCCCAGGTGTAGGATGTGGCCTGCTTCGGATTGTCCACAGTGGCTGACTATGATTTGCCTCATGCTCTAGCAGAGGTGTGATTTTGCCAGTTGCAGATAGTTTTGGTAAATTCTGGGGACTACCCAATGGCTATACAAATGCTAGGGCCCAAAGGGGGTGGTTGTTGGGTTGTTGGCTGGTTGCTGTTGGTCGTTGTTTGTTAAGTAGTCATGTACAAAGAAAAAAGAACAGATTAGATATCCTGATGGCAAAGATCAAACTTGCTCCCTCCAAGGAACCTGACACCCCATTCAGCAGGAAGCAGTCTAATGATAACATGGCCCCCCTTTCCCCGCTATTCTTTTTCCTCTCCTATCTGGTGTTAGGGGGTTGAAAGGGTGGAAAAGGGTAGAGACGGGTAAAAGAAAAAGGATCCACAAAATAGCAAATGCCAGCTATGGGTCTGTCTAGGGCTGCATTAGGGTGATTGCCTATCACGCATGAGGCTCTGGGTTCAATCCCCAGCACCCCCTAAGCAGGATGTGGAGGCACATGCCTGTAATCCCACCAGAGCAAAGCAAGCAAAGGGCTGAAAGTCCCGGGGCATCTCTGGCTACATAGTAAATCTGAGGTCAGTTGGGATACATGAGATCCTGTGCAAAAAATTTAAAATTATAAACCTATATATATATCCTAGCCCTAAACCTGTGAATGGGATGTTATTTCTAGAAAGGTCTTTGCAGATGTAATTACAGGAAGAGCTCAGGATGACATCATCCTGGATTAACTCTATAACCTTAAAAAATGACAAGTGTCCTTATAGAAGACAGAGAGAAGGAAAACCTGGACACACACCGGAAGGCCTTGGAGGCAGTCTCAAGCTCGAAGGGCCTCGGTGTTAGACTCTGACGTTCAGGACAGTGAGAGAATTCACTTCTGTTGTCTTAAGACCTAGTTCAAAGATGTATGTGTGTGTATGTGTGAGTGTGTGTATATGTGTGTATGTGTGTTTGTGTATTTGTGTATGTGTGAGTCTGTATGTGTGTGTGTATGTGTGTATTTCTGTATGTGTGTGTCTGTGTGTATGTGTGTGTGAGTATGTCTGTGTGTATTTCTGTCTGTGTGTGTCTGTGTGTGAGTGTGTATATGCGTGTGTCTGTGTGTATATATGTGTATGTGTATGTGTGTATGAGTGTGTCTGTGTGTGTGTATATGTGTGTATGTGTGTGTGAGTGTATGTGTGTATGTGCGTATATGTGTGTATGTGTGTGTATGTGTGTACATGTGTGTGAGTGTGTGTGAGTGTGTGTGTCTGCGTGTGTATGTATGTGTGTATGTGTGTAGGTGTGTCTTTGTGTGTATGTGTGTATATGTATGTGTGTATGTGTGTGTGAGTGTGTGTGTCTGTGTGTGTATGTATGTGTGTATGTGTGTGAATGTATGTGTGTGTCTGTGTGTATATGTATGTATGTGTATGTGTGTATGTATGTGTCTGTGTGTATATGTGTGTGTCTGTGTGTATGTGTGTGTGTGAGTGTATGTGTGTATGTATATATGTGTGTGTCTGTGCGTATATGTGTATGTGTGTATGTGTGTGTGAGTGTGTATGTTTCTGTGTGTGTGTATGTATGTGTGTATGTGTGTGTCTGTGTGTCTCTGTGTGTGTATGTATGTGTGTAGTATGTATGTATGTGTGTGAGAGTATGTGTATGTGTCTGTGTGCACAATCAGGTGTATGCTTGCCCTGTCCTGTGTGGTCAGAGGATAGTATTTCTTCCCCACCTTGTTAGGCAGGTCTTGTTCCTGCTGTCCTACTGTGTGCTCCAGCCCTGCTGGCTATGAGCTTTCAGCTGAGTCTCTGGTCTCCACTTCTCCTCTGCCATAGGAGTGTTAGTGTTGCAGATGCGCACCACTAATCTGGCTTTTTACATGAGGTTTTTACATGAGTTTTTTTTCTTTGTTTTTTGAGAAAAGGTCTCATTATATAGCCCTGACATCTGGAACTTGCTGTATAGACCAGGCTGGCCTTGAATTCAGAGATCTAGTTCCTAAGTGCTGGGACTAAAGGTGTGCGTGTAACACCTGTGCAGCATGCTTCTGCACTTTTGTTTTTTTTAACTTTTTGGAAACAAGGTCTCATGTTACCCAGGTTGGCTATGAACTCTCTATGTAGCTGTCTTAGTTATTGTCCTATTGCTGTGAAGAGATACCATGACCAAGGCAACTTACAAATAAAACATCTAATCTGACGCTTGCTTACAGCTTCAGAGGGTTCATCCATGACCATCATGTAGGGAGCACGGCAGCAGTCAGACAGGCAGACAGGCACAGCACTGGAGCAGTAATTAAGAGCTTCTATACTGATTTACAGGAAGTAGGAAGAAAGACTGGGTATTTGAAACCTCAAAACCAACTCAAGTAGCACACCTCCTCCAACAGGACCACACCTCCTCCAACAGGACCACACCTCCTCCAACAGGACCACACCTC